>NW_026600210.1:3156199-3365227 GCF_029448725.1 Salvelinus fontinalis | reverse complement strand
GTTTAGATACTACATGACGGGTTTAGATACTACATGACGGGTTTAGATACTACATGACGGGTTTAGATACTACATGACGGGTTTAGATACTAGATGACGGGTTTAGATACTAGATTATATGTTTAGATACTACATGATATGTTTAGATACTACATGACGGGTTTAGATACTAGATGACGGGTTTAGATACTACATGACGGGTTTAGATACTACATGACGGGTTTAGATACTACATGACGGGTTTAGAAACTACATGACGGGTTTAGATACTACATGACGGGTTTAGATACTACATGACGGGTTTAGATACTACATGACGGGTTTAGATACTACATGACGGGTTTAGATACTACATGACAGGTTTAGATACTACATGACAGGTTTAGATACTAGATGAAGGGTTTAGATACTAGATTATATGTTTAGATACTACATGATATGTTTAGATACTACATGACGGGTTTAGATACTACATGACGTGTTTAGATACTACATGACGGGTTTAGATACTACATGACGGGTTTAGATACTACATGACGGGTTTAGATACTACATGACGGGTTTAGATACTAGATGACAGGTTTAGATACTAGATGACGGGTTTAGATACTACATGACGGGTTTAGATACTACATGACGGGTTTAGAAACTACATGACGGGTTTAGATACTACATGACGGGTTTAGATACTACATGACGGGCTTAGATACTACATGACGGGTTTAGATACTACATGACGGGTTTAGATACTAGATTATATGTTTAGATACTACATGATATGTTTAGATACTACATGACGGGTTTAGATACTAGATGACGGGTTTAGATACTACATGACGGGTTTAGATACTACATGACGGGTTTAGATACTACATGACGGGTTTAGAAACTACATGACGGGTTTAGATACTACATGACGGGTTTAGATACTACATGACGGGTTTAGATACTACATGACGGGTTTAGATACTACATGACGGGTTTAGATACTACATGACAGGTTTAGATACTACATGACAGGTTTAGATACTAGATGACGGGTTTAGATACTAGATTATATGTTTAGATACTACATGATATGTTTAGATACTACATGACGTGTTTAGATACTACATGACGGGTTTAGATACTACATGACAGGTTTAGATACTACAAGACAGGTTTAGATACTAGATGACGGGTTTAGATACTAGATGACGGGGTTAGATACTAGATGACACGTTTAGATACTACATGACAGGTTTAGATACTACATGACAGGTTTAGATACTACATGACAGGTTTAGATACTACATGATATGTTTAGATACTACATGACGGGTTTAGATACTACATGACGGGTTTAGATACTACATGACGGGTTTAGATACTACATGACGGGTTTAGATACTACATGACGGGTTTAGATACTACATGACGGGTTTAGATACTACATGACGGGTTTAGATACTAGATTATATGTTTAGATACTACATGATATGTTTAGATACTACATGACGGGTTTAGATGCTACATGACGGGTTTAGATACTACATGACGGGTTTAGATACTACATGACGGGTTTAGATACTAGATGACGGGTTTAGATACTAGATTATATGTTTAGATACTACATGATATGTTTAGATACTACATGACGGTTTTAGATACTAGATGACGGGTTTAGATACTACATGACGGGTTTAGATACTACATGACGGGTTTAGATACTACATGACGGGTTTAAAAACTACATGACGGGTTTGGATACTACATGACGGGTTTAGATACTACATGACGGGTTTAGATACTACATGACGGGTTTAGATACTACATGACGGGTTTAGATACTAGATTATATGTTTAGATACTACATGATATGTTTAGATACTACATGACGGGTTTAGATACTAGATTATATGTTTAGATACTACATGATATGTTTAGATACTACATGACGGGTTTAGATACTACATGACGGGTTTAGATACTACATGACGGGTTTAGATACTACATGACGGGTTTAGATACTACATGACGGGTTTAGATACTAGATTATATGTTTAGATACTACATGATATGTTTAGATACTACATGACGGGTTTAGATACTAGATGACGGGTTTAGATACTACATGACGGGTTTAGATACTACATGACGGGTTTAGATACTACATGACGGGTTTAGATACTACATGACGGGTTTAGATACTAGATGACAGGTTTAGATACTAGATGACGGGTTTAGATACTACATGACGGGTTTAGATACTAGATTATATGTTTAGATACTACATGATATGTTTAGAAACTACATGACGGGTTTAGATACTACATGACGGGTTTAGATACTACATGACGGGTTTAGATACTACATGACGGGTTTAGATACTAGATGACGGGTTTAGATACTAGATTATATGTTTAGATACTACATGATATGTTTAGATACTACATGACGGGTTTAGATACTAGATGACGGGTTTAGATACTACATGACGGGTTTAGATACTACATGACGGGTTTAGATACTACATGACGGGTTTAGAAACTACATGACGGGTTTAGATACTACATGACGGGTTTAGATACTACATGACGGGTTTAGATACTACATGACGGGTTTAGATACTACATGACGGGTTTAGATACTACATGACAGGTTTAGATACTACATGACAGGTTTAGATACTAGATGAAGGGTTTAGATACTAGATTATATGTTTAGATACTACATGATATGTTTAGATACTACATGACGGGTTTAGATACTACATGACGTGTTTAGATACTACATGACGGGTTTAGATACTACATGACGGGTTTAGATACTACATGACGGGTTTAGATACTACATGACGGGTTTAGATACTAGATGACAGGTTTAGATACTAGATGACGGGTTTAGATACTACATGACGGGTTTAGATACTACATGACGGGTTTAGAAACTACATGACGGGTTTAGATACTACATGACGGGTTTAGATACTACATGACGGGCTTAGATACTACATGACGGGTTTAGATACTACATGACGGGTTTAGATACTAGATTATATGTTTAGATACTACATGATATGTTTAGATACTACATGACGGGTTTAGATACTAGATTATATGTTTAGATACTACATGATATGTTTAGATACTACATGACGGGTTTAGATACTACATGACGGGTTTAGATACTACATGACGGGTTTAGATACTACATGACGGGTTTAGATACTACATGACGGGTTTAGATACTACATGACGGGTTTAGATACTAGATGACAGGTTTAGATACTAGATGACGGGTTTAGATACTACATGACGGGTTTAGATACTACATGACGGGTTTAGAAACTACATGACGGGTTTAGATACTACATGGCGGGTTTAGATACTACATGACGGGCTTAGATACTACATGACGGGTTTAGATACTACATGACGGGTTTAGATACTAGATTATATGTTTAGATACTACATGATATGTTTAGATACTACATGACGGGTTTAGATACTAGATTATATGTTTAGATACTACATGATATGTTTAGATACTACATGACGGGTTTAGATACTACGTGACGGGTTTAGATACTACATGACGGGTTTAAAAACTACATGACGGGTTTGGATACTACATGACGGGTTTAGATACTACATGACGGGTTTAGATACTACATGACGGGTTTAGATACTACATGACGGGTTTAGATACTAGATTATATGTTTAGATACTACATGATATGTTTAGACACTACATGACGGGTTTAGATACTAGATTATATGTTTAGATACTACATGATATGTTTAGATACTACATGACGGGTTTAGATACTACATGACGGGTTTAGATACTACATGACGGGTTTAGATACTACATGACGGGTTTAGATACTACATGACGGGTTTAGATACTACATGACGGGTTTAGATACTAGATTATATGTTTAGATACTACATGATATGTTTAGATACTACATGACGGGTTTAGATACTAGATGACGGGTTTAGATACTACATGACGGGTTTAGATACTACATGACGGGTTTAGATACTACATGACGGGTTTAAAAACTACATGACGGGTTTAGATACTACATGACGGGTTTAGATACTACATGACGGGTTTAGATACTACATGACGGGTTTAGATACTACATGACGGGTTTAGATACTAGATTATATGTTTAGATACTACATGATATGTTTAGATACTACATGACGGGTTTAAATACTAGATTATATGTTTAGATACTACATGATATGTTTAGATACTACATGACGGGTTTAGATACTACATGACGGGTTTAGATACTACATGACGGGTTTAGATACTACATGACGGGTTTAGATACTAGATTATATGTTTAGATACTACATGATATGTTTAGATACTACATGACGGGTTTAGATACTAGATGACGGGTTTAGATACTACATGACGGGTTTAGATACTACATGACGGGTTTAGATACTACATGACGGGTTTAGATACTACATGACGGGTTTAGATACTAGATGACAGGTTTAGATACTAGATGACGGGTTTAGATACTACATGACGGGTTTAGATACTAGATTATATGTTTAGATACTACATGATATGTTTAGAAACTACATGACGGGTTTAGATACTACATGACGGGTTTAGATACTACATGACGGGTTTAGATACTACATGACGGGTTTAGATACTACATGACGGGTTTAAAAACTACATGACGGGTTTAGATACTACATGACGGGTTTAGATACTACATGACGGGTTTAGATACTACATGACGGGTTTAGATACTACATGACGGGTTTAGATACTAGATTATATGTTTAGATACTACATGATATGTTTAGATACTACATGACGGGTTTAGATACTACATGACGGGTTTAGATACTACATGACGGGTTTAGATACTACATGACGGGTTTAGATACTAGATGACGGGTTTAGATACTAGATTATATGTTTAGATACTACATGATATGTTTAGATACTACATGACGGGTTTAGATACTAGATGACGGGTTTAGATACTACATGACGGGTTTAGATACTACATGACGGGTTTAGATACTACATGACGGGTTTAGATACTACATGACGGGTTTAGATACTACATGACGGGTTTAGATACTACATGACGGGTTTAGATACTACATGACGGGTTTAGATACTACATGACGGGTTTAGATACTACATGACAGGTTTAGATACTACATGACAGGTTTAGATACTAGATGACGGGTTTAGATACTAGATTATATGTTTAGATACTACATGATGTGTTTAGATACTACATGACGTGTTTAGATACTACATGACGGGTTTAGATACTACATGACAGGTTTAGATACTACAAGACAGGTTTAGATACTAGATGACGGGTTTAGATACTAGATGACGGGGTTAGATACTAGATGACACGTTTAGATACTACATGACAGGTTTAGATACTACATGACAGGTTTAGATACTACATGACAGGTTTAGATACTACATGATATGTTTAGATACTACATGACGGGTTTAGATACTACATGACGGGTTTAGATACTACATGACGGGTTTAGATACTACATGACGGGTTTAGATACTACATGACGGGTTTAGATACTACATGACGGGTTTAGATACTACATGACGGGTTTAGATACTAGATTATATGTTTAGATACTACATGATATGTTTAGATACTACATGACGGGTTTAGATGCTACATGACGGGTTTAGATACTACATGACGGGTTTAGATACTACATGACGGGTTTAGATACTAGATGACGGGTTTAGATACTAGATTATATGTTTAGATACTACATGATATGTTTAGATACTACATGACGGTTTTAGATACTAGATGACGGGTTTAGATACTACATGACGGGTTTAGATACTACATGACGGGTTTAGATACTACATGACGGGTTTAAAAACTACATGACGGGTTTGGATACTACATGACGGGTTTAGATACTACATGACGGGTTTAGATACTACATGACGGGTTTAGATACTACATGACGGGTTTAGATACTAGATTATATGTTTAGATACTACATGATATGTTTAGATACTACATGACGGGTTTAGATACTAGATTATATGTTTAGATACTACATGATATGTTTAGATACTACATGACGGGTTTAGATACTACATGACGGGTTTAGATACTACATGACGGGTTTAGATACTACATGACGGGTTTAGATACTACATGACGGGTTTAGATACTAGATTATATGTTTAGATACTACATGATATGTTTAGATACTACATGACGGGTTTAGATACTAGATGACGGGTTTAGATACTACATGACGGGTTTAGATACTACATGACGGGTTTAGATACTACATGACGGGTTTAGATACTACATGACGGGTTTAGATACTAGATGACAGGTTTAGATACTAGATGACGGGTTTAGATACTACATGACGGGTTTAGATACTAGATTATATGTTTAGATACTACATGATATGTTTAGAAACTACATGACGGGTTTAGATACTACATGACGGGTTTAGATACTACATGACGGGTTTAGATACTACATGACGGGTTTAGATACTAGATGACGGGTTTAGATACTAGATTATATGTTTAGATACTACATGATATGTTTAGATACTACATGACGGGTTTAGATACTAGATGACGGGTTTAGATACTACATGACGGGTTTAGATACTACATGACGGGTTTAGATACTACATGACGGGTTTAGAAACTACATGACGGGTTTAGATACTACATGACGGGTTTAGATACTACATGACGGGTTTAGATACTACATGACGGGTTTAGATACTACATGACGGGTTTAGATACTACATGACAGGTTTAGATACTACATGACAGGTTTAGATACTAGATGAAGGGTTTAGATACTAGATTATATGTTTAGATACTACATGATATGTTTAGATACTACATGACGGGTTTAGATACTACATGACGTGTTTAGATACTACATGACGGGTTTAGATACTACATGACGGGTTTAGATACTACATGACGGGTTTAGATACTACATGACGGGTTTAGATACTAGATGACAGGTTTAGATACTAGATGACGGGTTTAGATACTACATGACGGGTTTAGATACTACATGACGGGTTTAGAAACTACATGACGGGTTTAGATACTACATGACGGGTTTAGATACTACATGACGGGCTTAGATACTACATGACGGGTTTAGATACTACATGACGGGTTTAGATACTAGATTATATGTTTAGATACTACATGATATGTTTAGATACTACATGACGGGTTTAGATACTAGATTATATGTTTAGATACTACATGATATGTTTAGATACTACATGACGGGTTTAGATACTACATGACGGGTTTAGATACTACATGACGGGTTTAGATACTACATGACGGGTTTAGATACTACATGACGGGTTTAGATACTACATGACGGGTTTAGATACTAGATGACAGGTTTAGATACTAGATGACGGGTTTAGATACTACATGACGGGTTTAGATACTACATGACGGGTTTAGAAACTACATGACGGGTTTAGATACTACATGGCGGGTTTAGATACTACATGACGGGCTTAGATACTACATGACGGGTTTAGATACTACATGACGGGTTTAGATACTAGATTATATGTTTAGATACTACATGATATGTTTAGATACTACATGACGGGTTTAGATACTAGATTATATGTTTAGATACTACATGATATGTTTAGATACTACATGACGGGTTTAGATACTACGTGACGGGTTTAGATACTACATGACGGGTTTAAAAACTACATGACGGGTTTGGATACTACATGACGGGTTTAGATACTACATGACGGGTTTAGATACTACATGACGGGTTTAGATACTACATGACGGGTTTAGATACTAGATTATATGTTTAGATACTACATGATATGTTTAGATACTACATGACGGGTTTAGATACTAGATTATATGTTTAGATACTACATGATATGTTTAGATACTACATGACGGGTTTAGATACTACATGACGGGTTTAGATACTACATGACGGGTTTAGATACTACATGACGGGTTTAGATACTACATGACGGGTTTAGATACTACATGACGGGTTTAGATACTAGATTATATGTTTAGATACTACATGATATGTTTAGATACTACATGACGGGTTTAGATACTAGATGACGGGTTTAGATACTACATGACGGGTTTAGATACTACATGACGGGTTTAGATACTACATGACGGGTTTAAAAACTACATGACGGGTTTAGATACTACATGACGGGTTTAGATACTACATGACGGGTTTAGATACTACATGACGGGTTTAGATACTACATGACGGGTTTAGATACTAGATTATATGTTTAGATACTACATGATATGTTTAGATACTACATGACGGGTTTAAATACTAGATTATATGTTTAGATACTACATGATATGTTTAGATACTACATGACGGGTTTAGATACTACATGACGGGTTTAGATACTACATGACGGGTTTAGATACTACATGACGGGTTTAGATACTAGATTATATGTTTAGATACTACATGATATGTTTAGATACTACATGACGGGTTTAGATACTAGATGACGGGTTTAGATACTACATGACGGGTTTAGATACTACATGACGGGTTTAGATACTACATGACGGGTTTAGATACTACATGACGGGTTTAGATACTAGATGACAGGTTTAGATACTAGATGACGGGTTTAGATACTACATGACGGGTTTAGATACTAGATTATATGTTTAGATACTACATGATATGTTTAGAAACTACATGACGGGTTTAGATACTACATGACGGGTTTAGATACTACATGACGGGTTTAGATACTACATGACGGGTTTAGATACTACATGACGGGTTTAAAAACTACATGACGGGTTTAGATACTACATGACGGGTTTAGATACTACATGACGGGTTTAGATACTACATGACGGGTTTAGATACTACATGACGGGTTTAGATACTAGATTATATGTTTAGATACTACATGATATGTTTAGATACTACATGACGGGTTTAAATACTAGATTATATGTTTAGATACTACATGATATGTTTAGATACTACATGACGGGTTTAGATACTACATGACGGGTTTAGATACTACATGACGGGTTTAGATACTACATGACGGGTTTAGATACTAGATTATATGTTTAGATACTACATGATATGTTTAGATACTACATGACGGGTTTAGATACTAGATGACGGGTTTAGATACTACATGACGGGTTTAGATACTACATGACGGGTTTAGATACTACATGACGGGTTTAGATACTAGATGACAGGTTTAGATACTAGATGACGGGTTTAGATACTACATGACGGGTTTAGATACTAGATTATATGTTTAGATACTACATGATATGTTTAGAAACTACATGACGGGTTTAGATACTACATGACGGGTTTAGATACTACAGGACGGGTTTAGATACTACATGACGGGTTTAGATACTAGATGACGGGTTTAGATACTAGATTATATGTTTAGATACTACATGATATGTTTAGATACTACATGACGGGTTTAGATACTAGATGACGGGTTTAGATACTACATGACGGGTTTAGATACTACATGACGGGTTTAGATACTACATGACGGGTTTAGAAACTTCATGACGGGTTTAGATACTACATGACGGGTTTAGATACTACATGACGGGTTTAGATACTACATGACGGGTTTAGATACTACATGACGGGTTTAGATACTACATGACAGGTTTAGATACTACATGACAGGTTTAGATACTAGATGACGGGTTTAGATACTAGATTATATGTTTAGATACTACATGATATGTTTAGATACTACATGACGGGTTTAGATACTACATGACGTGTTTAGATACTACATGACGGGTTTAGATACTACATGCCAGGTTTAGATACTACAAGACAGGTTTAGATACTAGATGACGGGTTTAGATACTAGATGACGGGGTTAGATACTAGATGACACGTTTAGATACTACATGACAGGTTTAGATACTACATGACAGGTTTAGATACTACATGACAGGTTTAGATACTACATGATATGTTTAGATACTACATGACGGGTTTAGATACTACATGACGGGTTTAGATACTACATGACGGGTTTAGATACTACATGACGGGTTTAGATACTAGATGACGGGTTTAGATGCTAGATTATATGTTTAGATACTACATGATATGTTTAGATACTACATGACGGGTTTAGATACTAGATGACGGGTTTAGATACTACATGACGGGTTTAGATACTACATGACGGGTTTAGATACTACATGACGGGTTTAAAAACTACATGACGGGTTTAGATACTACATGACGGGTTTAGATACTACATGACGGGTTTAGATACTACATGACGGGTTTAGATACTACATGACGGGTTTAGATACTAGATTATATGTTTAGATACTACATGATATGTTTAGATACTACATGACGGGTTTAGATACTAGATTATATGTTTAGATACTACATGACGGGTTTAGATACTACATGACAGGTTTAGATACTACATGACAGGTTTAGATACTAGATGACGGGTTTAGATACTAGATTATATGTTTAGATACTACATGATATGTTTAGATACTACATGACGGGTTTAGATACTACATGACGTGTTTAGATACTACATGACGGGTTTAGATACTACATGACGGGTTTAGATACTACATGACGGGTTTAGATACTACATGACGGGTTTAGATACTAGATGACAGGTTTAGATACTAGATGACGGGTTTAGATACTACATGACGGGTTTAGATACTAGATTATATGTTTAGATACTACATGATATGTTTAGATACTACATGACGGGTTTAGATACTACATGACGGGTTTAGATACTACATGACGGGTTTAGATACTACATGACGGGTTTAGATACTAGATGACGGGTTTAGATACTAGATTATATGTTTAGATACTACATGATATGTTTAGATACTACATGACGGGTTTAGATACTAGATGACGGGTTTAGATACTACATGACGGGTTTAGATACTACATGACGGGTTTAGATACTACATGACGGGTTTAGAAACTACATGACGGGTTTAGATACTACATGACGGGTTTAGATACTACATGACGGGTTTAGATACTACATGACGGGTTTAGATACTACATGACGGGTTTAGATACTACATGACAGGTTTAGATACTACATGACAGGTTTAGATACTAGATGACGGGTTTAGATACTAGATTATATGTTTAGATACTACATGATATGTTTAGATACTACATGACGTGTTTAGATACTACATGACGGGTTTAGATACTACATGACAGGTTTAGATACTACAAGACAGGTTTAGATACTAGATGACGGGTTTAGATACTAGATGACGGGGTTAGATACTAGATGACACGTTTAGATACTACATGACAGGTTTAGATACTACATGACAGGTTTAGATACTACATGACAGGTTTAGATACTACATGATATGTTTAGATACTACATGACGGGTTTAGATACTACATGACGGGTTTAGATACTACATGACGGGTTTAGATACTACATGACGGGTTTAGATACTACATGACGGGTTTAGATACTACATGACGGGTTTAGATACTACATGACGGGTTTAGATACTAGATTATATGTTTAGATACTACATGATATGTTTAGATACTACATGACGGGTTTAGATGCTACATGACGGGTTTAGATACTACATGACGGGTTTAGATACTACATGACGGGTTTAGATACTAGATGACGGGTTTAGATACTAGATTATATGTTTAGATACTACATGATATGTTTAGATACTACATGACGGTTTTAGATACTAGATGACGGGTTTAGATACTACATGACGGGTTTAGATACTACATGACGGGTTTAGATACTACATGACGGGTTTAAAAACTACATGACGGGTTTGGATACTACATGACGGGTTTAGATACTACATGACGGGTTTAGATACTACATGACGGGTTTAGATACTACATGACGGGTTTAGATACTAGATTATATGTTTAGATACTACATGATATGTTTAGATACTACATGACGGGTTTAGATACTAGATTATATGTTTAGATACTACATGATATGTTTAGATACTACATGACGGGTTTAGATACTACATGACGGGTTTAGATACTACATGACGGGTTTAGATACTACATGACGGGTTTAGATACTACATGACGGGTTTAGATACTAGATTATATGTTTAGATACTACATGATATGTTTAGATACTACATGACGGGTTTAGATACTAGATGACGGGTTTAGATACTACATGACGGGTTTAGATACTACATGACGGGTTTAGATACTACATGACGGGTTTAGATACTACATGACGGGTTTAGATACTAGATGACAGGTTTAGATACTAGATGACGGGTTTAGATACTACATGACGGGTTTAGATACTAGATTATATGTTTAGATACTACATGATATGTTTATAAACTACATGACGGGTTTAGATACTACATGACGGGTTTAGATACTACATGACGGGTTTAGATACTACATGACGGGTTTAGATACTAGATGACGGGTTTAGATACTAGATTATATGTTTAGATACTACATGATATGTTTAGATACTACATGACGGGTTTAGATACTAGATGACGGGTTTAGATACTACATGACGGGTTTAGATACTACATGACGGGTTTAGATACTACATGACGGGTTTAGAAACTACATGACGGGTTTAGATACTACATGACGGGTTTAGATACTACATGACGGGTTTAGATACTACATGACGGGTTTAGATACTACATGACGGGTTTAGATACTACATGACAGGTTTAGATACTACATGACAGGTTTAGATACTAGATGAAGGGTTTAGATACTAGATTATATGTTTAGATACTACATGATATGTTTAGATACTACATGACGGGTTTAGATACTACATGACGTGTTTAGATACTACATGACGGGTTTAGATACTACATGACGGGTTTAGATACTACATGACGGGTTTAGATACTACATGACGGGTTTAGATACTAGATGACAGGTTTAGATACTAGATGACGGGTTTAGATACTACATGACGGGTTTAGATACTACATGACGGGTTTAGAAACTACATGACGGGTTTAGATACTACATGACGGGTTTAGATACTACATGACGGGCTTAGATACTACATGACGGTTTAGATACTACATGACGGGTTTAGATACTAGATTATATGTTTAGATACTACATGATATGTTTAGATACTACATGACGGGTTTAGATACTAGATTATATGTTTAGATACTACATGATATGTTTAGATACTACATGACGGGTTTAGATACTACATGACGGGTTTAGATACTACATGACGGGTTTAGATACTACATGACGGGTTTAGATACTACATGACGGGTTTAGATACTACATGACGGGTTTAGATACTAGATGACAGGTTTAGATACTAGATGACGGGTTTAGATACTACATGACGGGTTTAGATACTACATGACGGGTTTAGAAACTACATGACGGGTTTAGATACTACATGGCGGGTTTAGATACTACATGACGGGCTTAGATACTACATGACGGGTTTAGATACTACATGACGGGTTTAGATACTAGATTATATGTTTAGATACTACATGATATGTTTAGATACTACATGACGGGTTTAGATACTAGATTATATGTTTAGATACTACATGATATGTTTAGATACTACATGACGGGTTTAGATACTACATGACGGGTTTAGATACTACATGACGGGTTTAGATACTACATGACGGGTTTAGATACTACATGACGGGTTTAGATACTACATGACGGGTTTAGATACTAGATTATATGTTTAGATACTACATGATATGTTTAGATACTACATGACGGGTTTAGATACTAGATGACGGGTTTAGATACTACATGACGGGTTTAGATACTACATGACGGGTTTAGATACTACATGACGGGTTTAGATACTACATGACGGGTTTAGATACTACATGACGGGTTTAGAAACTACATGACGGGTTTAGATACTACATGACGGGTTTAGATACTACATGACGGGTTTAGATACTACATGACGGGTTTAGATACTACATGACGGGTTTAGATACTACATGAAGGGTTTAGATACTACATGACAGGTTTAGATACTACATGACAGGTTTAGATACTAGATGACGGGTTTAGATACTAGATTATATGTTTAGATACTACATGATATGTTTAGATACTACATGACGTGTTTAGATACTACATGACGGGTTTAGATACTACATGACAGGTTTAGATACTACAAGACAGGTTTAGATACTAGATGACGGGTTTAGATACTAGATGACGGGGTTAGATACTAGATGACACGTTTAGATACTACATGACAGGTTTAGATACTACATGACAGGTTTAGATACTACATGACAGGTTTAGATACTACATGATATGTTTAGATACTACATGACGGGTTTAGATACTACATGACGGGTTTAGATACTACATGACGGGTTTAGATACTACATGACGGGTTTAGATACTACATGACGGGTTTAGATACTACATGACGGGTTTAGATACTACATGACGGGTTTAGATACTAGATTATATGTTTAGATACTAAATGATATGTTTAGATACTACATGACGGGTTTAGATGCTACATGACGGGTTTAGATACTACATGACGGGTTTAGATACTACATGACGGGTTTAGATACTAGATGACGGGTTTAGATACTAGATTATATGTTTAGATACTACATGATATGTTTAGATACTACATGACGGGTTTAGATACTAGATGACGGGTTTAGATACTACATGACGGGTTTAGATACTACGTGACGGGTTTAGATACTACATGACGGGTTTAAAAACTACATGACGGGTTTGGATACTACATGACGGGTTTAGATACTACATGACGGGTTTAGATACTACATGACGGGTTTAGATACTACATGACGGGTTTAGATACTAGATTATATGTTTAGATACTACATGATATGTTTAGATACTACATGACGGGTTTAGATACTAGATTATATGTTTAGATACTACATGATATGTTTAGATACTACATGACGGGTTTAGATACTACATGACGGGTTTAGATACTACATGACGGGTTTAGATACTACATGACGGGTTTAGATACTACATGACGGGTTTAGATACTACATGACGGGTTTAGATACTAGATTATATGTTTAGATACTACATGATATGTTTAGATACTACATGACGGGTTTAGATACTAGATGACGGGTTTAGATACTACATGACGGGTTTAGATACTACATGACGGGTTTAGATACTACATGACGGGTTTAAAAACTACATGACGGGTTTAGATACTACATGACGGGTTTAGATACTACATGACGGGTTTAGATACTACATGACGGGTTTAGATACTACATGACGGGTTTAGATACTAGATTATATGTTTAGATACTACATGATATGTTTAGATACTACATGACGGGTTTAAATACTAGATTATATGTTTAGATACTACATGATATGTTTAGATACTACATGACGGGTTTAGATACTACATGACGGGTTTAGATACTACATGACGGGTTTAGATACTACATGACGGGTTTAGATACTAGATTATATGTTTAGATACTACATGATATGTTTAGATACTACATGACGGGTTTAGATACTAGATGACGGGTTTAGATACTACATGACGGGTTTAGATACTACATGACGGGTTTAGATACTACATGACGGGTTTAGATACTACATGACGGGTTTAGATACTAGATGACAGGTTTAGATACTAGATGACGGGTTTAGATACTACATGACGGGTTTAGATACTAGATTATATGTTTAGATACTACATGATATGTTTAGAAACTACATGACGGGTTTAGATACTACATGACGGGTTTAGATACTACATGACGGGTTTAGATACTACATGACGGGTTTAGATACTACATGACGGGTTTAAAAACTACATGACGGGTTTAGATACTACATGACGGGTTTAGATACTACATGACGGGTTTAGATACTACATGACGGGTTTAGATACTACATGACGGGTTTAGAAACTTCATGACGGGTTTAGATACTACATGACGGGTTTAGATACTACATGACGGGTTTAGATACTACATGACGGGTTTAGATACTACATGACGGGTTTAGATACTACATGACGGGTTTAGATACTACATGACGGGTTTAGATACTACATGACGGGTTTAGATACTAGATGACAGGTTTAGATACTAGATGACGGGTTTAGATACTACATGACGGGTTTAGATACTAGATTATATGTTTAGATACTACATGATATGTTTAGAAACTACATGACGGGTTTAGATACTACATGACGGGTTTAGATACTACATGACGGGTTTAGATACTACATGACGGGTTTAGATACTACATGACGGGTTTAAAAACTACATGACGGGTTTAGATACTACATGACGGGTTTAGATACTACATGACGGGTTTAGATACTACATGACGGGTTTAGATACTACATGACGGGTTTAGAAACTTCATGACGGGTTTAGATACTACATGACGGGTTTAGATACTACATGACGGGTTTAGATACTACATGACGGGTTTAGATACTACATGACGGGTTTAGATACTACATGACAGGTTTAGATACTACATGACAGGTTTAGATACTAGATGACGGGTTTAGATACTAGATTATATGTTTAGATACTACATGATATGTTTAGATACTACATGACGGGTTTAGATACTACATGACGTGTTTAGATACTACATGACGGGTTTAGATACTACATGACGGGTTTAGATACTACATGACGGGTTTAGATACTACATGACAGGTTTAGATACTACATGACAGGTTTAGATACTAGATGACGGGTTTAGATACTAGATTATATGTTTAGATACTACATGATATGTTTAGATACTACATGACGGGTTTAGATACTACATGACGTGTTTAGATACTACATGACGGGTTTAGATACTACATGCCAGGTTTAGATACTACAAGACAGGTTTAGATACTAGATGACGGGTTTAGATACTAGATGACGGGGTTAGATACTAGATGACACGTTTAGATACTACATGACAGGTTTAGATACTACATGACAGGTTTAGATACTACATGACAGGTTTAGATACTACATGATATGTTTAGATACTACATGACGGGTTTAGATACTACATGACGGGTTTAGATACTACATGACGGGTTTAGATACTACATGACGGGTTTAGATACTATATGACGGGTTTAGATACTACATGACGGGTTTAGATACTAGATGACAGGTTTAGATACTAGATGACGGGTTTAGATACTACATGACGGGTTTAGATACTAGATTATATGTTTAGATACTACATGATATGTTTAGATACTACATGACGGGTTTAGATGCTACATGACGGGTTTAGATACTACATGACGGGTTTAGATACTACATGACGGGTTTAGATACTAGATGACGGGTTTAGATGCTAGATTATATGTTTAGATACTACATGATATGTTTAGATACTACATGACGGGTTTAGATACTAGATGACGGGTTTAGATACTACATGACGGGTTTAGATACTACATGACGGGTTTAGATACTACATGACGGGTTTAAAAACTACATGACGGGTTTAGATACTACATGACGGGTTTAGATACTAGATTATATGTTTAGATACTACATGATATGTTTAGATACTACATGACGGGTTTAGATACTAGATTATATGTTTAGATACTACATGATATGTTTAGATACTACATGACGGGTTTAGATACTACATGACGGGTTTAGATACTACATGACGGGTTTAGATACTACATGACGGGTTTAGATACTACATGACGGGTTTAGATACTACATGACGGGTTTAGATACTAGATGACAGGTTTAGATACTAGATGACGGGTTTAGATACTACATGACGGGTTTAGATACTACATGACGGGTTTAGAAACTACATGACGGGTTTAGATACTACATGGCGGGTTTAGATACTACATGACGGGCTTAGATACTACATGACGGGTTTAGATACTACATGACGGGTTTAGATACTAGATTATATGTTTAGATACTACATGATATGTTTAGATACTACATGACGGGTTTAGATACTAGATTATATGTTTAGATACTACATGATATGTTTAGATACTACATGACGGGTTTAGATACTACATGACGGGTTTAGATACTACATGACGGGTTTAGATACTACATGACGGGTTTAGATACTACATGACGGGTTTAGATACTACATGACGGGTTTAGATACTAGATTATATGTTTAGATACTACATGATATGTTTAGATACTACATGACGGGTTTAGATACTAGATGACGGGTTTAGATACTACATGACGGGTTTAGATACTACATGACGGGTTTAGATACTACATGACGGGTTTAGATACTACATGACGGGTTTAGATACTACATGACGGGTTTAGAAACTACATGACGGGTTTAGATACTACATGACGGGTTTAGATACTACATGACGGGTTTAGATACTACATGACGGGTTTAGATACTACATGAAGGGTTTAGATACTACATGACAGGTTTAGATACTACATGACAGGTTTAGATACTAGATGACGGGTTTAGATACTAGATTATATGTTTAGATACTACATGATATGTTTAGATACTACATGACGTGTTTAGATACTACATGACGGGTTTAGATACTACATGACAGGTTTAGATACTACAAGACAGGTTTAGATACTAGATGACGGGTTTAGATACTAGATGACGGGGTTAGATACTAGATGACACGTTTAGATACTACATGACAGGTTTAGATACTACATGACAGGTTTAGATACTACATGACAGGTTTAGATACTACATGATATGTTTAGATACTACATGACGGGTTTAGATACTACATGACGGGTTTAGATACTACATGACGGGTTTAGATACTACATGACGGGTTTAGATACTACATGACGGGTTTAGATACTACATGACGGGTTTAGATACTACATGACGGGTTTAGATACTAGATTATATGTTTAGATACTACATGATATGTTTAGATACTACATGACGGGTTTAGATGCTACATGACGGGTTTAGATACTACATGACGGGTTTAGATACTACATGACGGGTTTAGATACTAGATGACGGGTTTAGATACTAGATTATATGTTTAGATACTACATGATATGTTTAGATACTACATGACGGTTTTAGATACTAGATGACGGGTTTAGATACTACATGACGGGTTTAGATACTACATGACGGGTTTAGATACTACATGACGGGTTTAAAAACTACATGACGGGTTTGGATACTACATGACGGGTTTAGATACTACATGACGGGTTTAGATACTACATGACGGGTTTAGATACTACATGACGGGTTTAGATACTAGATTATATGTTTAGATACTACATGATATGTTTAGATACTACATGACGGGTTTAGATACTAGATTATATGTTTAGATACTACATGATATGTTTAGATACTACATGACGGGTTTAGATACTACATGACGGGTTTAGATACTACATGACGGGTTTAGATACTACATGACGGGTTTAGATACTACATGACGGGTTTAGATACTAGATTATATGTTTAGATACTACATGATATGTTTAGATACTACATGACGGGTTTAGATACTAGATGACGGGTTTAGATACTACATGACGGGTTTAGATACTACATGACGGGTTTAGATACTACATGACGGGTTTAGATACTACATGACGGGTTTAGATACTAGATGACAGGTTTAGATACTAGATGACGGGTTTAGATACTACATGACGGGTTTAGATACTAGATTATATGTTTAGATACTACATGATATGTTTAGAAACTACATGACGGGTTTAGATACTACATGACGGGTTTAGATACTACATGACGGGTTTAGATACTACATGACGGGTTTAGATACTAGATGACGGGTTTAGATACTAGATTATATGTTTAGATACTACATGATATGTTTAGATACTACATGACGGGTTTAGATACTAGATGACGGGTTTAGATACTACATGACGGGTTTAGATACTACATGACGGGTTTAGATACTACATGACGGGTTTAGAAACTACATGACGGGTTTAGATACTACATGACGGGTTTAGATACTACATGACGGGTTTAGATACTACATGACGGGTTTAGATACTACATGACGGGTTTAGATACTACATGACAGGTTTAGATACTACATGACAGGTTTAGATACTAGATGAAGGGTTTAGATACTAGATTATATGTTTAGATACTACATGATATGTTTAGATACTACATGACGGGTTTAGATACTACATGACGTGTTTAGATACTACATGACGGGTTTAGATACTACATGACGGGTTTAGATACTACATGACGGGTTTAGATACTACATGACGGGTTTAGATACTAGATGACAGGTTTAGATACTAGATGACGGGTTTAGATACTACATGACGGGTTTAGATACTACATGACGGGTTTAGAAACTACATGACGGGTTTAGATACTACATGACGGGTTTAGATACTACATGACGGGCTTAGATACTACATGACGGGTTTAGATACTACATGACGGGTTTAGATACTAGATTATATGTTTAGATACTACATGATATGTTTAGATACTACATGACGGGTTTAGATACTAGATGACGGGTTTAGATACTACATGACGGGTTTAGATACTACATGACGGGTTTAGATACTACATGACGGGTTTAGAAACTACATGACGGGTTTAGATACTACATGACGGGTTTAGATACTACATGACGGGTTTAGATACTACATGACGGGTTTAGATACTACATGACGGGTTTAGATACTACATGACAGGTTTAGATACTACATGACAGGTTTAGATACTAGATGACGGGTTTAGATACTAGATTATATGTTTAGATACTACATGATATGTTTAGATACTACATGACGTGTTTAGATACTACATGACGGGTTTAGATACTACATGACAGGTTTAGATACTACAAGACAGGTTTAGATACTAGATGACGGGTTTAGATACTAGATGACGGGGTTAGATACTAGATGACACGTTTAGATACTACATGACAGGTTTAGATACTACATGACAGGTTTAGATACTACATGACAGGTTTAGATACTACATGATATGTTTAGATACTACATGACGGGTTTAGATACTACATGACGGGTTTAGATACTACATGACGGGTTTAGATACTACATGACGGGTTTAGATACTACATGACGGGTTTAGATACTACATGACGGGTTTAGATACTACATGACGGGTTTAGATACTAGATTATATGTTTAGATACTACATGATATGTTTAGATACTACATGACGGGTTTAGATGCTACATGACGGGTTTAGATACTACATGACGGGTTTAGATACTACATGACGGGTTTAGATACTAGATGACGGGTTTAGATACTAGATTATATGTTTAGATACTACATGATATGTTTAGATACTACATGACGGTTTTAGATACTAGATGACGGGTTTAGATACTACATGACGGGTTTAGATACTACATGACGGGTTTAGATACTACATGACGGGTTTAAAAACTACATGACGGGTTTGGATACTACATGACGGGTTTAGATACTACATGACGGGTTTAGATACTACATGACGGGTTTAGATACTACATGACGGGTTTAGATACTAGATTATATGTTTAGATACTACATGATATGTTTAGATACTACATGACGGGTTTAGATACTAGATTATATGTTTAGATACTACATGATATGTTTAGATACTACATGACGGGTTTAGATACTACATGACGGGTTTAGATACTACATGACGGGTTTAGATACTACATGACGGGTTTAGATACTACATGACGGGTTTAGATACTAGATTATATGTTTAGATACTACATGATATGTTTAGATACTACATGACGGGTTTAGATACTAGATGACGGGTTTAGATACTACATGACGGGTTTAGATACTACATGACGGGTTTAGATACTACATGACGGGTTTAGATACTACATGACGGGTTTAGATACTAGATGACAGGTTTAGATACTAGATGACGGGTTTAGATACTACATGACGGGTTTAGATACTAGATTATATGTTTAGATACTACATGATATGTTTAGAAACTACATGACGGGTTTAGATACTACATGACGGGTTTAGATACTACATGACGGGTTTAGATACTACATGACGGGTTTAGATACTAGATGACGGGTTTAGATACTAGATTATATGTTTAGATACTACATGATATGTTTAGATACTACATGACGGGTTTAGATACTAGATGACGGGTTTAGATACTACATGACGGGTTTAGATACTACATGACGGGTTTAGATACTACATGACGGGTTTAGAAACTACATGACGGGTTTAGATACTACATGACGGGTTTAGATACTACATGACGGGTTTAGATACTACATGACGGGTTTAGATACTACATGACGGGTTTAGATACTACATGACAGGTTTAGATACTACATGACAGGTTTAGATACTAGATGAAGGGTTTAGATACTAGATTATATGTTTAGATACTACATGATATGTTTAGATACTACATGACGGGTTTAGATACTACATGACGTGTTTAGATACTACATGACGGGTTTAGATACTACATGACGGGTTTAGATACTACATGACGGGTTTAGATACTACATGACGGGTTTAGATACTAGATGACAGGTTTAGATACTAGATGACGGGTTTAGATACTACATGACGGGTTTAGATACTACATGACGGGTTTAGAAACTACATGACGGGTTTAGATACTACATGACGGGTTTAGATACTACATGACGGGCTTAGATACTACATGACGGGTTTAGATACTACATGACGGGTTTAGATACTAGATTATATGTTTAGATACTACATGATATGTTTAGATACTACATGACGGGTTTAGATACTAGATTATATGTTTAGATACTACATGATATGTTTAGATACTACATGACGGGTTTAGATACTACATGACGGGTTTAGATACTACATGACGGGTTTAGATACTACATGACGGGTTTAGATACTACATGACGGGTTTAGATACTACATGACGGGTTTAGATACTAGATGACAGGTTTAGATACTAGATGACGGGTTTAGATACTACATGACGGGTTTAGATACTACATGACGGGTTTAGAAACTACATGACGGGTTTAGATACTACATGGCGGGTTTAGATACTACATGACGGGCTTAGATACTACATGACGGGTTTAGATACTACATGACGGGTTTAGATACTACATGACGGGTTTAAAAACTACATGACGGGTTTAGATACTACATGACGGGTTTAGATACTACATGACGGGTTTAGATACTACATGACGGGTTTAGATACTACATGACGGGTTTAGAAACTTCATGACGGGTTTAGATACTACATGACGGGTTTAGATACTACATGACGGGTTTAGATACTACATGACGGGCTTAGATACTACATGACGGGTTTAGATACTACATGACGGGTTTAGATACTAGATTATATGTTTAGATACTACATGATATGTTTAGATACTACATGACGGGTTTAGATACTAGATTATATGTTTAGATACTACATGATATGTTTAGATACTACATGACGGGTTTAGATACTACGTGACGGGTTTAGATACTACATGACGGGTTTAAAAACTACATGACGGGTTTGGATACTACATGACGGGTTTAGATACTACATGACGGGTTTAGATACTACATGACGGGTTTAGATACTACATGACGGGTTTAGATACTACATGACGGGTTTAGATACTAGATTATATGTTTAGATACTACATGATATGTTTAGACACTACATGACGGGTTTAGATACTAGATTATATGTTTAGATACTACATGATATGTTTAGATACTACATGACGGGTTTAGATACTACATGACGGGTTTAGATACTACATGACGGGTTTAGATACTACATGACGGGTTTAGATACTACATGACGGGTTTAGATACTACATGACGGGTTTAGATACTACATGACGGGTTTAGATACTACATGACGGGTTTAGATACTACATGACGGGTTTAGATACTACATGACAGGTTTAGATACTACATGACAGGTTTAGATACTAGATGACGGGTTTAGATACTAGATTATATGTTTAGATACTACATGATGTGTTTAGATACTACATGACGTGTTTAGATACTACATGACGGGTTTAGATACTACATGACAGGTTTAGATACTACAAGACAGGTTTAGATACTAGATGACGGGTTTAGATACTAGATGACGGGGTTAGATACTAGATGACACGTTTAGATACTACATGACAGGTTTAGATACTACATGACAGGTTTAGATACTACATGACAGGTTTAGATACTACATGATATGTTTAGATACTACATGACGGGTTTAGATACTACATGACGGGTTTAGATACTACATGACGGGTTTAGATACTACATGACGGGTTTAGATACTACATGACGGGTTTAGATACTACATGACGGGTTTAGATACTACATGACGGGTTTAGATACTAGATTATATGTTTAGATACTACATGATATGTTTAGATACTACATGACGGGTTTAGATGCTACATGACGGGTTTAGATACTACATGACGGGTTTAGATACTACATGACGGGTTTAGATACTAGATGACGGGTTTAGATACTAGATTATATGTTTAGATACTACATGATATGTTTAGATACTACATGACGGTTTTAGATACTAGATGACGGGTTTAGATACTACATGACGGGTTTAGATACTACATGACGGGTTTAGATACTACATGACGGGTTTAAAAACTACATGACGGGTTTGGATACTACATGACGGGTTTAGATAC
The DNA here is from genome assembly GCF_029448725.1 of Salvelinus fontinalis. Classification (NCBI taxonomy): domain Eukaryota; kingdom Metazoa; phylum Chordata; class Actinopteri; order Salmoniformes; family Salmonidae; genus Salvelinus; species Salvelinus fontinalis. Next base: position 3,340,358 of record NW_026600210.1, on the reverse strand, counting down.
TACATGACGGGTTTAGATACTACATGACGGGTTTAGATACTACATGACGGGTTTAGATACTAGATTATATGTTTAGATACTACATGATATGTTTAGATACTACATGACGGGTTTAGATACTAGATTATATGTTTAGATACTACATGATATGTTTAGATACTACATGACGGGTTTAGATACTACATGACGGGTTTAGATACTACATGACGGGTTTAGATACTACATGACGGGTTTAGATACTACATGACGGGTTTAGATACTAGATTATATGTTTAGATACTACATGATATGTTTAGATACTACATGACGGGTTTAGATACTAGATGACGGGTTTAGATACTACATGACGGGTTTAGATACTACATGACGGGTTTAGATACTACATGACGGGTTTAGATACTACATGACGGGTTTAGATACTAGATGACAGGTTTAGATACTAGATGACGGGTTTAGATACTACATGACGGGTTTAGATACTAGATTATATGTTTAGATACTACATGATATGTTTAGAAACTACATGACGGGTTTAGATACTACATGACGGGTTTAGATACTACATGACGGGTTTAGATACTACATGACGGGTTTAGATACTAGATGACGGGTTTAGATACTAGATTATATGTTTAGATACTACATGATATGTTTAGATACTACATGACGGGTTTAGATACTAGATGACGGGTTTAGATACTACATGACGGGTTTAGATACTACATGACGGGTTTAGATACTACATGACGGGTTTAGAAACTACATGACGGGTTTAGATACTACATGACGGGTTTAGATACTACATGACGGGTTTAGATACTACATGACGGGTTTAGATACTACATGACGGGTTTAGATACTACATGACAGGTTTAGATACTACATGACAGGTTTAGATACTAGATGAAGGGTTTAGATACTAGATTATATGTTTAGATACTACATGATATGTTTAGATACTACATGACGGGTTTAGATACTACATGACGTGTTTAGATACTACATGACGGGTTTAGATACTACATGACGGGTTTAGATACTACATGACGGGTTTAGATACTACATGACGGGTTTAGATACTAGATGACAGGTTTAGATACTAGATGACGGGTTTAGATACTACATGACGGGTTTAGATACTACATGACGGGTTTAGAAACTACATGACGGGTTTAGATACTACATGACGGGTTTAGATACTACATGACGGGCTTAGATACTACATGACGGGTTTAGATACTACATGACGGGTTTAGATACTAGATTATATGTTTAGATACTACATGATATGTTTAGATACTACATGACGGGTTTAGATACTAGATTATATGTTTAGATACTACATGATATGTTTAGATACTACATGACGGGTTTAGATACTACATGACGGGTTTAGATACTACATGACGGGTTTAGATACTACATGACGGGTTTAGATACTACATGACGGGTTTAGATACTACATGACGGGTTTAGATACTAGATGACAGGTTTAGATACTAGATGACGGGTTTAGATACTACATGACGGGTTTAGATACTACATGACGGGTTTAGAAACTACATGACGGGTTTAGATACTACATGGCGGGTTTAGATACTACATGACGGGCTTAGATACTACATGACGGGTTTAGATACTACATGACGGGTTTAGATACTAGATTATATGTTTAGATACTACATGATATGTTTAGATACTACATGACGGGTTTAGATACTAGATTATATGTTTAGATACTACATGATATGTTTAGATACTACATGACGGGTTTAGATACTACGTGACGGGTTTAGATACTACATGACGGGTTTAAAAACTACATGACGGGTTTGGATACTACATGACGGGTTTAGATACTACATGACGGGTTTAGATACTACATGACGGGTTTAGATACTACATGACGGGTTTAGATACTAGATTATATGTTTAGATACTACATGATATGTTTAGATACTACATGACGGGTTTAGATACTAGATTATATGTTTAGATACTACATGATATGTTTAGATACTACATGACGGGTTTAGATACTACATGACGGGTTTAGATACTACATGACGGGTTTAGATACTACATGACGGGTTTAGATACTACATGACGGGTTTAGATACTACATGACGGGTTTAGATACTAGATTATATGTTTAGATACTACATGATATGTTTAGATACTACATGACGGGTTTAGATACTAGATGACGGGTTTAGATACTACATGACGGGTTTAGATACTACATGACGGGTTTAGATACTACATGACGGGTTTAAAAACTACATGACGGGTTTAGATACTACATGACGGGTTTAGATACTACATGACGGGTTTAGATACTACATGACGGGTTTAGATACTACATGACGGGTTTAGATACTAGATTATATGTTTAGATACTACATGATATGTTTAGATACTACATGACGGGTTTAAATACTAGATTATATGTTTAGATACTACATGATATGTTTAGATACTACATGACGGGTTTAGATACTACATGACGGGTTTAGATACTACATGACGGGTTTAGATACTACATGACGGGTTTAGATACTAGATTATATGTTTAGATACTACATGATATGTTTAGATACTACATGACGGGTTTAGATACTAGATGACGGGTTTAGATACTACATGACGGGTTTAGATACTACATGACGGGTTTAGATACTACATGACGGGTTTAGATACTACATGACGGGTTTAGATACTAGATGACAGGTTTAGATACTAGATGACGGGTTTAGATACTACATGACGGGTTTAGATACTAGATTATATGTTTAGATACTACATGATATGTTTAGAAACTACATGACGGGTTTAGATACTACATGACGGGTTTAGATACTACATGACGGGTTTAGATACTACATGACGGGTTTAGATACTACATGACGGGTTTAAAAACTACATGACGGGTTTAGATACTACATGACGGGTTTAGATACTACATGACGGGTTTAGATACTACATGACGGGTTTAGATACTACATGACGGGTTTAGATACTAGATTATATGTTTAGATACTACATGATATGTTTAGATACTACATGACGGGTTTAAATACTAGATTATATGTTTAGATACTACATGATATGTTTAGATACTACATGACGGGTTTAGATACTACATGACGGGTTTAGATACTACATGACGGGTTTAGATACTACATGACGGGTTTAGATACTAGATTATATGTTTAGATACTACATGATATGTTTAGATACTACATGACGGGTTTAGATACTAGATGACGGGTTTAGATACTACATGACGGGTTTAGATACTACATGACGGGTTTAGATACTACATGACGGGTTTAGATACTAGATGACAGGTTTAGATACTAGATGACGGGTTTAGATACTACATGACGGGTTTAGATACTAGATTATATGTTTAGATACTACATGATATGTTTAGAAACTACATGACGGGTTTAGATACTACATGACGGGTTTAGATACTACAGGACGGGTTTAGATACTACATGACGGGTTTAGATACTAGATGACGGGTTTAGATACTAGATTATATGTTTAGATACTACATGATATGTTTAGATACTACATGACGGGTTTAGATACTAGATGACGGGTTTAGATACTACATGACGGGTTTAGATACTACATGACGGGTTTAGATACTACATGACGGGTTTAGAAACTTCATGACGGGTTTAGATACTACATGACGGGTTTAGATACTACATGACGGGTTTAGATACTACATGACGGGTTTAGATACTACATGACGGGTTTAGATACTACATGACAGGTTTAGATACTACATGACAGGTTTAGATACTAGATGACGGGTTTAGATACTAGATTATATGTTTAGATACTACATGATATGTTTAGATACTACATGACGGGTTTAGATACTACATGACGTGTTTAGATACTACATGACGGGTTTAGATACTACATGCCAGGTTTAGATACTACAAGACAGGTTTAGATACTAGATGACGGGTTTAGATACTAGATGACGGGGTTAGATACTAGATGACACGTTTAGATACTACATGACAGGTTTAGATACTACATGACAGGTTTAGATACTACATGACAGGTTTAGATACTACATGATATGTTTAGATACTACATGACGGGTTTAGATACTACATGACGGGTTTAGATACTACATGACGGGTTTAGATACTACATGACGGGTTTAGATACTAGATGACGGGTTTAGATGCTAGATTATATGTTTAGATACTACATGATATGTTTAGATACTACATGACGGGTTTAGATACTAGATGACGGGTTTAGATACTACATGACGGGTTTAGATACTACATGACGGGTTTAGATACTACATGACGGGTTTAAAAACTACATGACGGGTTTAGATACTACATGACGGGTTTAGATACTACATGACGGGTTTAGATACTACATGACGGGTTTAGATACTACATGACGGGTTTAGATACTAGATTATATGTTTAGATACTACATGATATGTTTAGATACTACATGACGGGTTTAGATACTAGATTATATGTTTAGATACTACATGACGGGTTTAGATACTACATGACAGGTTTAGATACTACATGACAGGTTTAGATACTAGATGACGGGTTTAGATACTAGATTATATGTTTAGATACTACATGATATGTTTAGATACTACATGACGGGTTTAGATACTACATGACGTGTTTAGATACTACATGACGGGTTTAGATACTACATGACGGGTTTAGATACTACATGACGGGTTTAGATACTACATGACGGGTTTAGATACTAGATGACAGGTTTAGATACTAGATGACGGGTTTAGATACTACATGACGGGTTTAGATACTAGATTATATGTTTAGATACTACATGATATGTTTAGATACTACATGACGGGTTTAGATACTACATGACGGGTTTAGATACTACATGACGGGTTTAGATACTACATGACGGGTTTAGATACTAGATGACGGGTTTAGATACTAGATTATATGTTTAGATACTACATGATATGTTTAGATACTACATGACGGGTTTAGATACTAGATGACGGGTTTAGATACTACATGACGGGTTTAGATACTACATGACGGGTTTAGATACTACATGACGGGTTTAGAAACTACATGACGGGTTTAGATACTACATGACGGGTTTAGATACTACATGACGGGTTTAGATACTACATGACGGGTTTAGATACTACATGACGGGTTTAGATACTACATGACAGGTTTAGATACTACATGACAGGTTTAGATACTAGATGACGGGTTTAGATACTAGATTATATGTTTAGATACTACATGATATGTTTAGATACTACATGACGTGTTTAGATACTACATGACGGGTTTAGATACTACATGACAGGTTTAGATACTACAAGACAGGTTTAGATACTAGATGACGGGTTTAGATACTAGATGACGGGGTTAGATACTAGATGACACGTTTAGATACTACATGACAGGTTTAGATACTACATGACAGGTTTAGATACTACATGACAGGTTTAGATACTACATGATATGTTTAGATACTACATGACGGGTTTAGATACTACATGACGGGTTTAGATACTACATGACGGGTTTAGATACTACATGACGGGTTTAGATACTACATGACGGGTTTAGATACTACATGACGGGTTTAGATACTACATGACGGGTTTAGATACTAGATTATATGTTTAGATACTACATGATATGTTTAGATACTACATGACGGGTTTAGATGCTACATGACGGGTTTAGATACTACATGACGGGTTTAGATACTACATGACGGGTTTAGATACTAGATGACGGGTTTAGATACTAGATTATATGTTTAGATACTACATGATATGTTTAGATACTACATGACGGTTTTAGATACTAGATGACGGGTTTAGATACTACATGACGGGTTTAGATACTACATGACGGGTTTAGATACTACATGACGGGTTTAAAAACTACATGACGGGTTTGGATACTACATGACGGGTTTAGATACTACATGACGGGTTTAGATACTACATGACGGGTTTAGATACTACATGACGGGTTTAGATACTAGATTATATGTTTAGATACTACATGATATGTTTAGATACTACATGACGGGTTTAGATACTAGATTATATGTTTAGATACTACATGATATGTTTAGATACTACATGACGGGTTTAGATACTACATGACGGGTTTAGATACTACATGACGGGTTTAGATACTACATGACGGGTTTAGATACTACATGACGGGTTTAGATACTAGATTATATGTTTAGATACTACATGATATGTTTAGATACTACATGACGGGTTTAGATACTAGATGACGGGTTTAGATACTACATGACGGGTTTAGATACTACATGACGGGTTTAGATACTACATGACGGGTTTAGATACTACATGACGGGTTTAGATACTAGATGACAGGTTTAGATACTAGATGACGGGTTTAGATACTACATGACGGGTTTAGATACTAGATTATATGTTTAGATACTACATGATATGTTTATAAACTACATGACGGGTTTAGATACTACATGACGGGTTTAGATACTACATGACGGGTTTAGATACTACATGACGGGTTTAGATACTAGATGACGGGTTTAGATACTAGATTATATGTTTAGATACTACATGATATGTTTAGATACTACATGACGGGTTTAGATACTAGATGACGGGTTTAGATACTACATGACGGGTTTAGATACTACATGACGGGTTTAGATACTACATGACGGGTTTAGAAACTACATGACGGGTTTAGATACTACATGACGGGTTTAGATACTACATGACGGGTTTAGATACTACATGACGGGTTTAGATACTACATGACGGGTTTAGATACTACATGACAGGTTTAGATACTACATGACAGGTTTAGATACTAGATGAAGGGTTTAGATACTAGATTATATGTTTAGATACTACATGATATGTTTAGATACTACATGACGGGTTTAGATACTACATGACGTGTTTAGATACTACATGACGGGTTTAGATACTACATGACGGGTTTAGATACTACATGACGGGTTTAGATACTACATGACGGGTTTAGATACTAGATGACAGGTTTAGATACTAGATGACGGGTTTAGATACTACATGACGGGTTTAGATACTACATGACGGGTTTAGAAACTACATGACGGGTTTAGATACTACATGACGGGTTTAGATACTACATGACGGGCTTAGATACTACATGACGGTTTAGATACTACATGACGGGTTTAGATACTAGATTATATGTTTAGATACTACATGATATGTTTAGATACTACATGACGGGTTTAGATACTAGATTATATGTTTAGATACTACATGATATGTTTAGATACTACATGACGGGTTTAGATACTACATGACGGGTTTAGATACTACATGACGGGTTTAGATACTACATGACGGGTTTAGATACTACATGACGGGTTTAGATACTACATGACGGGTTTAGATACTAGATGACAGGTTTAGATACTAGATGACGGGTTTAGATACTACATGACGGGTTTAGATACTACATGACGGGTTTAGAAACTACATGACGGGTTTAGATACTACATGGCGGGTTTAGATACTACATGACGGGCTTAGATACTACATGACGGGTTTAGATACTACATGACGGGTTTAGATACTAGATTATATGTTTAGATACTACATGATATGTTTAGATACTACATGACGGGTTTAGATACTAGATTATATGTTTAGATACTACATGATATGTTTAGATACTACATGACGGGTTTAGATACTACATGACGGGTTTAGATACTACATGACGGGTTTAGATACTACATGACGGGTTTAGATACTACATGACGGGTTTAGATACTACATGACGGGTTTAGATACTAGATTATATGTTTAGATACTACATGATATGTTTAGATACTACATGACGGGTTTAGATACTAGATGACGGGTTTAGATACTACATGACGGGTTTAGATACTACATGACGGGTTTAGATACTACATGACGGGTTTAGATACTACATGACGGGTTTAGATACTACATGACGGGTTTAGAAACTACATGACGGGTTTAGATACTACATGACGGGTTTAGATACTACATGACGGGTTTAGATACTACATGACGGGTTTAGATACTACATGACGGGTTTAGATACTACATGAAGGGTTTAGATACTACATGACAGGTTTAGATACTACATGACAGGTTTAGATACTAGATGACGGGTTTAGATACTAGATTATATGTTTAGATACTACATGATATGTTTAGATACTACATGACGTGTTTAGATACTACATGACGGGTTTAGATACTACATGACAGGTTTAGATACTACAAGACAGGTTTAGATACTAGATGACGGGTTTAGATACTAGATGACGGGGTTAGATACTAGATGACACGTTTAGATACTACATGACAGGTTTAGATACTACATGACAGGTTTAGATACTACATGACAGGTTTAGATACTACATGATATGTTTAGATACTACATGACGGGTTTAGATACTACATGACGGGTTTAGATACTACATGACGGGTTTAGATACTACATGACGGGTTTAGATACTACATGACGGGTTTAGATACTACATGACGGGTTTAGATACTACATGACGGGTTTAGATACTAGATTATATGTTTAGATACTAAATGATATGTTTAGATACTACATGACGGGTTTAGATGCTACATGACGGGTTTAGATACTACATGACGGGTTTAGATACTACATGACGGGTTTAGATACTAGATGACGGGTTTAGATACTAGATTATATGTTTAGATACTACATGATATGTTTAGATACTACATGACGGGTTTAGATACTAGATGACGGGTTTAGATACTACATGACGGGTTTAGATACTACGTGACGGGTTTAGATACTACATGACGGGTTTAAAAACTACATGACGGGTTTGGATACTACATGACGGGTTTAGATACTACATGACGGGTTTAGATACTACATGACGGGTTTAGATACTACATGACGGGTTTAGATACTAGATTATATGTTTAGATACTACATGATATGTTTAGATACTACATGACGGGTTTAGATACTAGATTATATGTTTAGATACTACATGATATGTTTAGATACTACATGACGGGTTTAGATACTACATGACGGGTTTAGATACTACATGACGGGTTTAGATACTACATGACGGGTTTAGATACTACATGACGGGTTTAGATACTACATGACGGGTTTAGATACTAGATTATATGTTTAGATACTACATGATATGTTTAGATACTACATGACGGGTTTAGATACTAGATGACGGGTTTAGATACTACATGACGGGTTTAGATACTACATGACGGGTTTAGATACTACATGACGGGTTTAAAAACTACATGACGGGTTTAGATACTACATGACGGGTTTAGATACTACATGACGGGTTTAGATACTACATGACGGGTTTAGATACTACATGACGGGTTTAGATACTAGATTATATGTTTAGATACTACATGATATGTTTAGATACTACATGACGGGTTTAAATACTAGATTATATGTTTAGATACTACATGATATGTTTAGATACTACATGACGGGTTTAGATACTACATGACGGGTTTAGATACTACATGACGGGTTTAGATACTACATGACGGGTTTAGATACTAGATTATATGTTTAGATACTACATGATATGTTTAGATACTACATGACGGGTTTAGATACTAGATGACGGGTTTAGATACTACATGACGGGTTTAGATACTACATGACGGGTTTAGATACTACATGACGGGTTTAGATACTACATGACGGGTTTAGATACTAGATGACAGGTTTAGATACTAGATGACGGGTTTAGATACTACATGACGGGTTTAGATACTAGATTATATGTTTAGATACTACATGATATGTTTAGAAACTACATGACGGGTTTAGATACTACATGACGGGTTTAGATACTACATGACGGGTTTAGATACTACATGACGGGTTTAGATACTACATGACGGGTTTAAAAACTACATGACGGGTTTAGATACTACATGACGGGTTTAGATACTACATGACGGGTTTAGATACTACATGACGGGTTTAGATACTACATGACGGGTTTAGAAACTTCATGACGGGTTTAGATACTACATGACGGGTTTAGATACTACATGACGGGTTTAGATACTACATGACGGGTTTAGATACTACATGACGGGTTTAGATACTACATGACGGGTTTAGATACTACATGACGGGTTTAGATACTACATGACGGGTTTAGATACTAGATGACAGGTTTAGATACTAGATGACGGGTTTAGATACTACATGACGGGTTTAGATACTAGATTATATGTTTAGATACTACATGATATGTTTAGAAACTACATGACGGGTTTAGATACTACATGACGGGTTTAGATACTACATGACGGGTTTAGATACTACATGACGGGTTTAGATACTACATGACGGGTTTAAAAACTACATGACGGGTTTAGATACTACATGACGGGTTTAGATACTACATGACGGGTTTAGATACTACATGACGGGTTTAGATACTACATGACGGGTTTAGAAACTTCATGACGGGTTTAGATACTACATGACGGGTTTAGATACTACATGACGGGTTTAGATACTACATGACGGGTTTAGATACTACATGACGGGTTTAGATACTACATGACAGGTTTAGATACTACATGACAGGTTTAGATACTAGATGACGGGTTTAGATACTAGATTATATGTTTAGATACTACATGATATGTTTAGATACTACATGACGGGTTTAGATACTACATGACGTGTTTAGATACTACATGACGGGTTTAGATACTACATGACGGGTTTAGATACTACATGACGGGTTTAGATACTACATGACAGGTTTAGATACTACATGACAGGTTTAGATACTAGATGACGGGTTTAGATACTAGATTATATGTTTAGATACTACATGATATGTTTAGATACTACATGACGGGTTTAGATACTACATGACGTGTTTAGATACTACATGACGGGTTTAGATACTACATGCCAGGTTTAGATACTACAAGACAGGTTTAGATACTAGATGACGGGTTTAGATACTAGATGACGGGGTTAGATACTAGATGACACGTTTAGATACTACATGACAGGTTTAGATACTACATGACAGGTTTAGATACTACATGACAGGTTTAGATACTACATGATATGTTTAGATACTACATGACGGGTTTAGATACTACATGACGGGTTTAGATACTACATGACGGGTTTAGATACTACATGACGGGTTTAGATACTATATGACGGGTTTAGATACTACATGACGGGTTTAGATACTAGATGACAGGTTTAGATACTAGATGACGGGTTTAGATACTACATGACGGGTTTAGATACTAGATTATATGTTTAGATACTACATGATATGTTTAGATACTACATGACGGGTTTAGATGCTACATGACGGGTTTAGATACTACATGACGGGTTTAGATACTACATGACGGGTTTAGATACTAGATGACGGGTTTAGATGCTAGATTATATGTTTAGATACTACATGATATGTTTAGATACTACATGACGGGTTTAGATACTAGATGACGGGTTTAGATACTACATGACGGGTTTAGATACTACATGACGGGTTTAGATACTACATGACGGGTTTAAAAACTACATGACGGGTTTAGATACTACATGACGGGTTTAGATACTAGATTATATGTTTAGATACTACATGATATGTTTAGATACTACATGACGGGTTTAGATACTAGATTATATGTTTAGATACTACATGATATGTTTAGATACTACATGACGGGTTTAGATACTACATGACGGGTTTAGATACTACATGACGGGTTTAGATACTACATGACGGGTTTAGATACTACATGACGGGTTTAGATACTACATGACGGGTTTAGATACTAGATGACAGGTTTAGATACTAGATGACGGGTTTAGATACTACATGACGGGTTTAGATACTACATGACGGGTTTAGAAACTACATGACGGGTTTAGATACTACATGGCGGGTTTAGATACTACATGACGGGCTTAGATACTACATGACGGGTTTAGATACTACATGACGGGTTTAGATACTAGATTATATGTTTAGATACTACATGATATGTTTAGATACTACATGACGGGTTTAGATACTAGATTATATGTTTAGATACTACATGATATGTTTAGATACTACATGACGGGTTTAGATACTACATGACGGGTTTAGATACTACATGACGGGTTTAGATACTACATGACGGGTTTAGATACTACATGACGGGTTTAGATACTACATGACGGGTTTAGATACTAGATTATATGTTTAGATACTACATGATATGTTTAGATACTACATGACGGGTTTAGATACTAGATGACGGGTTTAGATACTACATGACGGGTTTAGATACTACATGACGGGTTTAGATACTACATGACGGGTTTAGATACTACATGACGGGTTTAGATACTACATGACGGGTTTAGAAACTACATGACGGGTTTAGATACTACATGACGGGTTTAGATACTACATGACGGGTTTAGATACTACATGACGGGTTTAGATACTACATGAAGGGTTTAGATACTACATGACAGGTTTAGATACTACATGACAGGTTTAGATACTAGATGACGGGTTTAGATACTAGATTATATGTTTAGATACTACATGATATGTTTAGATACTACATGACGTGTTTAGATACTACATGACGGGTTTAGATACTACATGACAGGTTTAGATACTACAAGACAGGTTTAGATACTAGATGACGGGTTTAGATACTAGATGACGGGGTTAGATACTAGATGACACGTTTAGATACTACATGACAGGTTTAGATACTACATGACAGGTTTAGATACTACATGACAGGTTTAGATACTACATGATATGTTTAGATACTACATGACGGGTTTAGATACTACATGACGGGTTTAGATACTACATGACGGGTTTAGATACTACATGACGGGTTTAGATACTACATGACGGGTTTAGATACTACATGACGGGTTTAGATACTACATGACGGGTTTAGATACTAGATTATATGTTTAGATACTAAATGATATGTTTAGATACTACATGACGGGTTTAGATGCTACATGACGGGTTTAGATACTACATGACGGGTTTAGATACTACATGACGGGTTTAGATACTAGATGACGGGTTTAGATACTAGATTATATGTTTAGATACTACATGATATGTTTAGATACTACATGACGGGTTTAGATACTAGATGACGGGTTTAGATACTACATGACGGGTTTAGATACTACGTGACGGGTTTAGATACTACATGACGGGTTTAAAAACTACATGACGGGTTTGGATACTACATGACGGGTTTAGATACTACATGACGGGTTTAGATACTACATGACGGGTTTAGATACTACATGACGGGTTTAGATACTAGATTATATGTTTAGATACTACATGATATGTTTAGATACTACATGACGGGTTTAGATACTAGATTATATGTTTAGATACTACATGATATGTTTAGATACTACATGACGGGTTTAGATACTACATGACGGGTTTAGATACTACATGACGGGTTTAGATACTACATGACGGGTTTAGATACTACATGACGGGTTTAAAAACTACATGACGGGTTTAGATACTACATGACGGGTTTAGATACTACATGACGGGTTTAGATACTACATGACGGGTTTAGATACTACATGACGGGTTTAGATACTAGATTATATGTTTAGATACTACATGATATGTTTAGATACTACATGACGGGTTTAAATACTAGATTATATGTTTAGATACTACATGATATGTTTAGATACTACATGACGGGTTTAGATACTACATGACGGGTTTAGATACTACATGACGGGTTTAGATACTACATGACGGGTTTAGATACTAGATTATATGTTTAGATACTACATGATATGTTTAGATACTACATGACGGGTTTAGATACTAGATGACGGGTTTAGATACTACATGACGGGTTTAGATACTACATGACGGGTTTAGATACTACATGACGGGTTTAGATACTACATGACGGGTTTAGATACTAGATGACAGGTTTAGATACTAGATGACGGGTTTAGATACTACATGACGGGTTTAGATACTAGATTATATGTTTAGATACTACATGATATGTTTAGAAACTACATGACGGGTTTAGATACTACATGACGGGTTTAGATACTACATGACGGGTTTAGATACTACATGACGGGTTTAGATACTACATGACGGGTTTAAAAACTACATGACGGGTTTAGATACTACATGACGGGTTTAGATACTACATGACGGGTTTAGATACTACATGACGGGTTTAGATACTACATGACGGGTTTAGAAACTTCATGACGGGTTTAGATACTACATGACGGGTTTAGATACTACATGACGGGTTTAGATACTACATGACGGGTTTAGATACTACATGACGGGTTTAGATACTACATGACAGGTTTAGATACTACATGACAGGTTTAGATACTAGATGACGGGTTTAGATACTAGATTATATGTTTAGATACTACATGATATGTTTAGATACTACATGACGGGTTTAGATACTACATGACATGTTTAGATACTACATGACGGGTTTAGATACTACATGACGGGTTTAGATACTACATGACGGGTTTAGATACTACATGACAGGTTTAGATACTACATGACAGGTTTAGATACTAGATGACGGGTTTAGATACTAGATTATATGTTTAGATACTACATGATATGTTTAGATACTACATGACGGGTTTAGATACTACATGACGTGTTTAGATACTACATGACGGGTTTAGATACTACATGCCAGGTTTAGATACTACAAGACAGGTTTAGATACTAGATGACGGGTTTAGATACTAGATGACGGGGTTAGATACTAGATGACACGTTTAGATACTACATGACAGGTTTAGATACTACATGACAGGTTTAGATACTACATGACAGGTTTAGATACTACATGATATGTTTAGATACTACATGACGGGTTTAGATACTACATGACGGGTTTAGATACTACATGACGGGTTTAGATACTACATGACGGGTTTAGATACTATATGACGGGTTTAGATACTACATGACGGGTTTAGATACTAGATGACAGGTTTAGATACTAGATGACGGGTTTAGATACTACATGACGGGTTTAGATACTAGATTATATGTTTAGATACTACATGATATGTTTAGATACTACATGACGGGTTTAGATGCTACATGACGGGTTTAGATACTACATGACGGGTTTAGATACTACATGACGGGTTTAGATACTAGATGACGGGTTTAGATGCTAGATTATATGTTTAGATACTACATGATATGTTTAGATACTACATGACGGGTTTAGATACTAGATGACGGGTTTAGATACTACATGACGGGTTTAGATACTACATGACGGGTTTAGATACTACATGACGGGTTTAAAAACTACATGACGGGTTTAGATACTACATGACGGGTTTAGATACTACATGACGGGTTTAGATACTACATGACGGGTTTAGATACTACATGACGGGTTTAGATACTAGATTATATGTTTAGATACTACATGATATGTTTAGATACTACATGACGGGTTTAGATACTAGATTATATGTTTAGATACTACATGACGGGTTTAGATACTACATGACAGGTTTAGATACTAGATGACGGGTTTAGATACTACATGACAGGTTTAGATACTACATGACAGGTTTAGATACTAGATGACGGGTTTAGATACTAGATTATATGTTTAGATACTACATGATATGTTTAGATACTACATGACGGGTTTAGATACTACATGACGTGTTTAGATACTACATGACGGGTTTAGATACTACATGACGGGTTTAGATACTACATGACGGGTTTAGATACTACATGACGGGTTTAGATACTAGATGACAGGTTTAGATACTAGATGACGGGTTTAGATACTACATGACGGGTTTAGATACTAGATTATATGTTTAGATACTACATGATATGTTTAGATACTACATGACGGGTTTAGATACTACATGACGGGTTTAGATACTACATGACGGGTTTAGATACTACATGACGGGTTTAGATACTAGATGACGGGTTTAGATACTAGATTATATGTTTAGATACTACATGATATGTTTAGATACTACATGACGGGTTTAGATACTAGATGACGGGTTTAGATACTACATGACGGGTTTAGATACTACATGACGGGTTTAGATACTACATGACGGGTTTAGAAACTACATGACGGGTTTAGATACTACATGACGGGTTTAGATACTACATGACGGGTTTAGATACTACATGACGGGTTTAGATACTACATGACGGGTTTAGATACTACATGACAGGTTTAGATACTACATGACAGGTTTAGATACTAGATGACGGGTTTAGATACTAGATTATATGTTTAGATACTACATGATATGTTTAGATACTACATGACGTGTTTAGATACTACATGACGGGTTTAGATACTACATGACAGGTTTAGATACTACAAGACAGGTTTAGATACTAGATGACGGGTTTAGATACTAGATGACGGGGTTAGATACTAGATGACACGTTTAGATACTACATGACAGGTTTAGATACTACATGACAGGTTTAGATACTACATGACAGGTTCAGATACTACATGATATGTTTAGATACTACATGACGGGTTTAGATACTACATGACGGGTTTAGATACTACATGACGGGTTTAGATACTACATGACGGGTTTAGATACTACATGACGGGTTTAGATACTACATGACGGGTTTAGATACTACATGACGGGTTTAGATACTAGATTATATGTTTAGATACTACATGATATGTTTAGATACTACATGACGGGTTTAGATGCTACATGACGGGTTTAGATACTACATGACGGGTTTAGATACTACATGACGGGTTTAGATACTAGATGACGGGTTTAGATACTAGATTATATGTTTAGATACTACATGATATGTTTAGATACTACATGACGGTTTTAGATACTAGATGACGGGTTTAGATACTACATGACGGGTTTAGATACTACATGACGGGTTTAGATACTACATGACGGGTTTAAAAACTACATGACGGGTTTGGATACTACATGACGGGTTTAGATACTACATGACGGGTTTAGATACTACATGACGGGTTTAGATACTACATGACGGGTTTAGATACTAGATTATATGTTTAGATACTACATGATATGTTTAGATACTACATGACGGGTTTAGATACTAGATTATATGTTTAGATACTACATGATATGTTTAGATACTACATGACGGGTTTAGATACTACATGACGGGTTTAGATACTACATGACGGGTTTAGATACTACATGACGGGTTTAGATTCTACATGACGGGTTTAGATACTAGATTATATGTTTAGATACTACATGATATGTTTAGATACTACATGACGGGTTTAGATACTAGATGACGGGTTTAGATACTACATGACGGGTTTAGATACTACATGACGGGTTTAGATACTACATGACGGGTTTAGATACTACATGACGGGTTTAGATACTAGATGACAGGTTTAGATACTAGATGACGGGTTTAGATACTACATGACGGGTTTAGATACTAGATTATATGTTTAGATACTACATGATATGTTTAGAAACTACATGACGGGTTTAGATACTACATGACGGGTTTAGATACTACATGACGGGTTTAGATACTACATGACGGGTTTAGATACTAGATGACGGGTTTAGATACTAGATTATATGTTTAGATACTACATGATATGTTTAGATACTACATGACGGGTTTAGATACTAGATGACGGGTTTAGATACTACATGACGGGTTTAGATACTACATGACGGGTTTAGATACTACATGACGGGTTTAGAAACTACATGACGGGTTTAGATACTACATGACGGGTTTAGATACTACATGACGGGTTTAGATACTACATGACGGGTTTAGATACTACATGACGGGTTTAGATACTACATGACAGGTTTAGATACTACATGACAGGTTTAGATACTAGATGAAGGGTTTAGATACTAGATTATATGTTTAGATACTACATGATATGTTTAGATACTACATGACGGGTTTAGATACTACATGACGTGTTTAGATACTACATGACGGGTTTAGATACTACATGACAGGTTTAGATACTACATGACAGGTTTAGATACTAGATGACGGGTTTAGATACTAGATTATATGTTTAGATACTACATGATATGTTTAGATACTACATGACGGGTTTAGATACTAGATGACGGGTTTAGATACTACATGACGGGTTTAGATACTACGTGACGGGTTTAGATACTACATGACGGGTTTAAAAACTACATGACGGGTTTGGATACTACATGACGGGTTTAGATACTACATGACGGGTTTAGATACTACATGACGGGTTTAGATACTACATGACGGGTTTAGATACTAGATTATATGTTTAGATACTACATGATATGTTTAGATACTACATGACGGGTTTAGATACTAGATTATATGTTTAGATACTACATGATATGTTTAGATACTACATGACGGGTTTAGATACTACATGACGGGTTTAGATACTACATGACGGGTTTAGATACTACATGACGGGTTTAGATACTACATGACGGGTTTAGATACTACATGACGGGTTTAGATACTAGATTATATGTTTAGATACTACATGATATGTTTAGATACTACATGACGGGTTTAGATACTAGATGACGGGTTTAGATACTACATGACGGGTTTAGATACTACATGACGGGTTTAGATACTACATGACGGGTTTAAAAACTACATGACGGGTTTAGATACTACATGACGGGTTTAGATACTACATGACGGGTTTAGATACTACATGACGGGTTTAGATACTACATGACGGGTTTAGATACTAGATTATATGTTTAGATACTACATGATATGTTTAGATACTACATGACGGGTTTAAATACTAGATTATATGTTTAGATACTACATGATATGTTTAGATACTACATGACGGGTTTAGATACTACATGACGGGTTTAGATACTACATGACGGGTTTAGATACTACATGACGGGTTTAGATACTAGATTATATGTTTAGATACTACATGATATGTTTAGATACTACATGACGGGTTTAGATACTAGATGACGGGTTTAGATACTACATGACGGGTTTAGATACTACATGACGGGTTTAGATACTACATGACGGGTTTAGATACTACATGACGGGTTTAGATACTAGATGACAGGTTTAGATACTAGATGACGGGTTTAGATACTACATGACGGGTTTAGATACTAGATTATATGTTTAGATACTACATGATATGTTTAGAAACTACATGACGGGTTTAGATACTACATGACGGGTTTAGATACTACATGACGGGTTTAGATACTACATGACGGGTTTAGATACTACATGACGGGTTTAAAAACTACATGACGGGTTTAGATACTACATGACGGGTTTAGATACTACATGACGGGTTTAGATACTACATGACGGGTTTAGATACTACATGACGGGTTTAGAAACTTCATGACGGGTTTAGATACTACATGACGGGTTTAGATACTACATGACGGGTTTAGATACTACATGACGGGTTTAGATACTACATGACGGGTTTAGATACTACATGACAGGTTTAGATACTACATGACAGGTTTAGATACTAGATGACGGGTTTAGATACTAGATTATATGTTTAGATACTACATGATATGTTTAGATACTACATGACGGGTTTAGATACTACATGACGTGTTTAGATACTACATGACGGGTTTAGATACTACATGACGGGTTTAGATACTACATGACGGGTTTAGATACTACATGACAGGTTTAGATACTACATGACAGGTTTAGATACTAGATGACGGGTTTAGATACTAGATTATATGTTTAGATACTACATGATATGTTTAGATACTACATGACGGGTTTAGATACTACATGACGTGTTTAGATACTACATGACGGGTTTAGATACTACATGCCAGGTTTAGATACTACAAGACAGGTTTAGATACTAGATGACGGGTTTAGATACTAGATGACGGGGTTAGATACTAGATGACACGTTTAGATACTACATGACAGGTTTAGATACTACATGACAGGTTTAGATACTACATGACAGGTTTAGATACTACATGATATGTTTAGATACTACATGACGGGTTTAGATACTACATGACGGGTTTAGATACTACATGACGGGTTTAGATACTACATGACGGGTTTAGATACTATATGACGGGTTTAGATACTACATGACGGGTTTAGATACTAGATGACAGGTTTAGATACTAGATGACGGGTTTAGATACTACATGACGGGTTTAGATACTAGATTATATGTTTAGATACTACATGATATGTTTAGATACTACATGACGGGTTTAGATGCTACATGACGGGTTTAGATACTACATGACGGGTTTAGATACTACATGACGGGTTTAGATACTAGATGACGGGTTTAGATGCTAGATTATATGTTTAGATACTACATGATATGTTTAGATACTACATGACGGGTTTAGATACTAGATGACGGGTTTAGATACTACATGACGGGTTTAGATACTACATGACGGGTTTAGATACTACATGACGGGTTTAAAAACTACATGACGGGTTTAGATACTACATGACGGGTTTAGATACTACATGACGGGTTTAGATACTACATGACGGGTTTAGATACTACATGACGGGTTTAGATACTAGATTATATGTTTAGATACTACATGATATGTTTAGATACTACATGACGGGTTTAGATACTAGATTATATGTTTAGATACTACATGACGGGTTTAGATACTACATGACAGGTTTAGATACTAGATGACGGGTTTAGATACTACATGACAGGTTTAGATACTACATGACAGGTTTAGATACTAGATGACGGGTTTAGATACTAGATTATATGTTTAGATACTACATGATATGTTTAGATACTACATGACGGGTTTAGATACTACATGACGTGTTTAGATACTACATGACGGGTTTAGATACTACATGACGGGTTTAGATACTACATGACGGGTTTAGATACTACATGACGGGTTTAGATACTAGATGACAGGTTTAGATACTAGATGACGGGTTTAGATACTACATGACGGGTTTAGATACTAGATTATATGTTTAGATACTACATGATATGTTTAGATACTACATGACGGGTTTAGATACTACATGACGGGTTTAGATACTACATGACGGGTTTAGATACTACATGACGGGTTTAGATACTAGATGACGGGTTTAGATACTAGATTATATGTTTAGATACTACATGATATGTTTAGATACTACATGACGGGTTTAGATACTAGATGACGGGTTTAGATACTACATGACGGGTTTAGATACTACATGACGGGTTTAGATACTACATGACGGGTTTAGAAACTACATGACGGGTTTAGATACTACATGACGGGTTTAGATACTACATGACGGGTTTAGATACTACATGACGGGTTTAGATACTACATGACGGGTTTAGATACTACATGACAGGTTTAGATACTACATGACAGGTTTAGATACTAGATGACGGGTTTAGATACTAGATTATATGTTTAGATACTACATGATATGTTTAGATACTACATGACGTGTTTAGATACTACATGACGGGTTTAGATACTACATGACAGGTTTAGATACTACAAGACAGGTTTAGATACTAGATGACGGGTTTAGATACTAGATGACGGGGTTAGATACTAGATGACACGTTTAGATACTACATGACAGGTTTAGATACTACATGACAGGTTTAGATACTACATGACAGGTTCAGATACTACATGATATGTTTAGATACTACATGACGGGTTTAGATACTACATGACGGGTTTAGATACTACATGACGGGTTTAGATACTACATGACGGGTTTAGATACTACATGACGGGTTTAGATACTACATGACGGGTTTAGATACTACATGACGGGTTTAGATACTAGATTATATGTTTAGATACTACATGATATGTTTAGATACTACATGACGGGTTTAGATGCTACATGACGGGTTTAGATACTACATGACGGGTTTAGATACTACATGACGGGTTTAGATACTAGATGACGGGTTTAGATACTAGATTATATGTTTAGATACTACATGATATGTTTAGATACTACATGACGGTTTTAGATACTAGATGACGGGTTTAGATACTACATGACGGGTTTAGATACTACATGACGGGTTTAGATACTACATGACGGGTTTAAAAACTACATGACGGGTTTGGATACTACATGACGGGTTTAGATACTACATGACGGGTTTAGATACTACATGACGGGTTTAGATACTACATGACGGGTTTAGATACTAGATTATATGTTTAGATACTACATGATATGTTTAGATACTACATGACGGGTTTAGATACTAGATTATATGTTTAGATACTACATGATATGTTTAGATACTACATGACGGGTTTAGATACTACATGACGGGTTTAGATACTACATGACGGGTTTAGATACTACATGACGGGTTTAGATTCTACATGACGGGTTTAGATACTAGATTATATGTTTAGATACTACATGATATGTTTAGATACTACATGACGGGTTTAGATACTAGATGACGGGTTTAGATACTACATGACGGGTTTAGATACTACATGACGGGTTTAGATACTACATGACGGGTTTAGATACTACATGACGGGTTTAGATACTAGATGACAGGTTTAGATACTAGATGACGGGTTTAGATACTACATGACGGGTTTAGATACTAGATTATATGTTTAGATACTACATGATATGTTTAGAAACTACATGACGGGTTTAGATACTACATGACGGGTTTAGATACTACATGACGGGTTTAGATACTACATGACGGGTTTAGATACTAGATGACGGGTTTAGATACTAGATTATATGTTTAGATACTACATGATATGTTTAGATACTACATGACGGGTTTAGATACTAGATGACGGGTTTAGATACTACATGACGGGTTTAGATACTACATGACGGGTTTAGATACTACATGACGGGTTTAGAAACTACATGACGGGTTTAGATACTACATGACGGGTTTAGATACTACATGACGGGTTTAGATACTACATGACGGGTTTAGATACTACATGACGGGTTTAGATACTACATGACAGGTTTAGATACTACATGACAGGTTTAGATACTAGATGAAGGGTTTAGATACTAGATTATATGTTTAGATACTACATGATATGTTTAGATACTACATGACGGGTTTAGATACTACATGACGTGTTTAGATACTACATGACGGGTTTAGATACTACATGACGGGTTTAGATACTACATGACGGGTTTAGATACTACATGACGGGTTTAGATACTACATGACGGGTTTAGATACTAGATTATATGTTTAGATACTACATGATATGTTTAGATACTACATGACGGGTTTAGATACTAGATTATATGTTTAGATACTACATGATATGTTTAGATACTACATGACGGGTTTAGATACTACATGACGGGTTTAGATACTACATGACGGGTTTAGATACTACATGACGGGTTTAGATACTACATGACGGGTTTAGATACTACATGACGGGTTTAGATACTAGATTATATGTTTAGATACTACATGATATGTTTAGATACTACATGACGGGTTTAGATACTAGATGACGGGTTTAGATACTACATGACGGGTTTAGATACTACATGACGGGTTTAGATACTACATGACGGGTTTAGATACTAGATGACAGGTTTAGATACTAGATGACGGGTTTAGATACTACATGACGGGTTTAGATACTAGATTATATGTTTAGATACTACATGATATGTTTAGATACTACATGACGGGTTTAGATACTACATGACGGGTTTAGATACTACATGACGGGTTTAGATACTACATGACGGGTTTAGATACTAGATGACGGGTTTAGATACTAGATTATATGTTTAGATACTACATGACAGGTTTAGATACTACATGACAGGTTTAGATACTACATGATAGGTTTAGATACTACATGATAGGTTTAGATACTACATGATAGGTTTAGATACTACATGATAGGTTTAGATACCACATGATAGGTTTAGATACCACATGATAGGTTTAGATACCACATGATAGGTTTAGATACCACATGATAGGTTTAGAAACCACATGATAGGTTTAGATACTACATGATAGGTTTAGATACTACATGATAGGTTTAGATACTACATGATAGGTTTAGATACTACATGATAGGTTTAGATACTACATGATAGGTTTAGATACTACATGATAGGTTTAGATACTACATGATTGGTTTAGATACTACATGATAGGTTTAGATACTACATGATAGGTTTAGATACTACGTGACAGGTTTAGATACTACATGACAGGTTTAGATACTACATGATAGGTTTAGATACTACATGATAGGTTTAGATACTACATGATAGGTTTAGATACTACATGATAGGTTTAGATACTACATGATAGATTTAGATACTACATGACAGGTTTAGATACTACATGACAGGTTTAGTTACTACATGATAGGTTTAGATACTACATGATAGGTTTAGATACTACATGATAGGTTTAGATACTACATGACAGGTTTAGATACTACATGACAGGTTTAGATACTACATGACAGGTTTAGATACTACATGACAGGTTTAGATACTACATGACAGGTTTAGATACTACATGACAGGTTTAGATACTACATGACAGGTTTAGATACTACATGACAGTTTTAGATACTACATGACAGGTTTAGATACTACATGATAGGTTTAGATACTACATGATAGGTTTAGATACCACATGATAGGTTTAGATACCACATGATAGGTTTAGAAACAACATGATAGGTTTAGATACTACATGATACGTTTAGATACTACATGATAGGTTTAGATACTACATGATAGGTTTAGATACTACATGATAGGTTTAGATACTACATGATAGGTTTAGATACTACATGATAGGTTTAGATACTACATGATAGGTTTAGATACTACATGATTGGTTTAGATACTACATGATAGGTTTAGATACTACATGATAGGTTTAGATACTACATGACAGGTTTAGATACTACATGACAGGTTTAGATACTACATGATAGGTTTAGATACTACATGATAGGTTTAGATACTACATGACGGGTTTAGATACTAGATTATATGTTTAGATACTACATGATATGTTTAGATACTACATGACGGGTTTAGATACTAGATGACGGGTTTAGACACTACATGACGGGTTTAGATACTACATGACGGGTTTAGATACTACATGACGGGTTTAGATACTAGATGACAGGTTTAGATACTAGATGACGGGTTTAGATACTACATGACGGGTTTAGATACTAGATTATATGTTTAGATACTACATGATATGTTTAGATACTACATGACGGGTTTAGATACTACATGACGGGTTTAGATACTAGATTATATGTTTAGATACTACATGACAGGTTTAGATACTACATGACAGGTTTAGATACTACATGACAGGTTTAGATACTACATGACAGGTTTAGATACTACATGATAGGTTTAGATACTACATGATAGGTTTAGATACTACATGATAGGTTTAGATACTACATGATAGGTTTAGATACCACATGATAGGTTTAGATACCACATGATAGGTTTAGATACCACATGATAGGTTTAGATACCACATGATAGGTTTAGAAACCACATGATAGGTTTAGATACTACATGATAGGTTTAGATACTACATGATAGGTTTAGATACTACATGATAGGTTTAGATACTACATGATAGGTTTAGATACTACATGATAGGTTTAGATACTACATGATAGGTTTAGATACTACATGATAGGTTTAGATACTACGTGACAGGTTTAGATACTACATGACAGGTTTAGATACTACATGATAGGTTTAGATACTACATGATAGGTTTAGATACTACATGATAGGTTTAGATACTACATGATAGGTTTAGATACTACATGATAGATTTAGATACTACATGACAGGTTTAGATACTACATGACAGGTTTAGTTACTACATGATAGGTTTAGATACTACATGATAGGTTTAGATACTACATGATAGGTTTAGATACTACATGACAGGTTTAGATACTACATGACAGGTTTAGATACTACATGACAGGTTTAGATACTACATGACAGGTTTAGATACTACATGACAAGTTTAGATACTACATGACAGGTTTAGATACTACATGACAGGTTTAGATACTACATGACAGTTTTAGATACTACATGACAGGTTTAGATACTACATGATATGTTTAGATACTACATGACGGGTTTAGATACTACATGACGGGTTTAGATACTACATGACGGGTTTAGATACTACATGACGGGTTTAGATACTATATGACGGGTTTAGATACTACATGACGGGTTTAGATACTAGATGACAGGTTTAGATACTAGATGACGGGTTTAGATACTACATGACGGGTTTAGATACTACATGACGGGTTTAAAAACTACATGACGGGTTTAGATACTACATGACGGGTTTAGATACTACATGACGGGTTTAAAAACTACATGACGGGTTTAGATACTACATGACGGGTTTAGATACTACATGACGGGTTTAGATACTACATGACGGGTTTAGATAC
This sequence comes from Salvelinus fontinalis, assembly GCF_029448725.1. NCBI lineage: Eukaryota > Metazoa > Chordata > Actinopteri > Salmoniformes > Salmonidae > Salvelinus > Salvelinus fontinalis. Next base: position 3,313,599 of record NW_026600210.1, on the reverse strand, counting down.
TAGATTATATGTTTAGATACTACATGATATGTTTAGATACTACATGACGGGTTTAAATACTAGATTATATGTTTAGATACTACATGATATGTTTAGATACTACATGACGGGTTTAGATACTACATGACGGGTTTAGATACTACATGACGGGTTTAGATACTACATGACGGGTTTAGATACTAGATTATATGTTTAGATACTACATGATATGTTTAGATACTACATGACGGGTTTAGATACTAGATGACGGGTTTAGATACTACATGACGGGTTTAGATACTACATGACGGGTTTAGATACTACATGACGGGTTTAGATACTACATGACGGGTTTAGATACTAGATGACAGGTTTAGATACTAGATGACGGGTTTAGATACTACATGACGGGTTTAGATACTAGATTATATGTTTAGATACTACATGATATGTTTAGAAACTACATGACGGGTTTAGATACTAGATGACGGGTTTAGATACTACATGACGGGTTTAGATACTACATGACGGGTTTAGATACTACATGACGGGTTTAAAAACTACATGACGGGTTTAGATACTACATGACGGGTTTAGATACTACATGACGGGTTTAGATACTACATGACGGGTTTAGATACTACATGACGGGTTTAGATACTAGATTATATGTTTAGATACTACATGATATGTTTAGATACTACATGACGGGTTTAAATACTAGATTATATGTTTAGATACTACATGATATGTTTAGATACTACATGACGGGTTTAGATACTACATGACGGGTTTAGATACTACATGACGGGTTTAGATACTACATGACGGGTTTAGATACTAGATTATATGTTTAGATACTACATGATATGTTTAGATACTACATGACGGGTTTAGATACTAGATGACGGGTTTAGATACTACATGACGGGTTTAGATACTACATGACGGGTTTAGATACTACATGACGGGTTTAGATACTACATGACGGGTTTAGATACTAGATGACAGGTTTAGATACTAGATGACGGGTTTAGATACTACATGACGGGTTTAGATACTAGATTATATGTTTAGATACTACATGATATGTTTAGAAACTACATGACGGGTTTAGATACTACATGACGGGTTTAGATACTACATGACGGGTTTAGATACTACATGACGGGTTTAGATACTACATGACGGGTTTAAAAACTACATGACGGGTTTAGATACTACATGACGGGTTTAGATACTACATGACGGGTTTAGATACTACATGACGGGTTTAGATACTACATGACGGGTTTAGATACTAGATTATATGTTTAGATACTACATGATATGTTTAGATACTACATGACGGGTTTAAATACTAGATTATATGTTTAGATACTACATGATATGTTTAGATACTACATGACGGGTTTAGATACTACATGACGGGTTTAGATACTACATGACGGGTTTAGATACTACATGACGGGTTTAGATACTAGATTATATGTTTAGATACTACATGATATGTTTAGATACTACATGACGGGTTTAGATACTAGATGACGGGTTTAGATACTACATGACGGGTTTAGATACTACATGACGGGTTTAGATACTACATGACGGGTTTAGATACTAGATGACAGGTTTAGATACTAGATGACGGGTTTAGATACTACATGACGGGTTTAGATACTAGATTATATGTTTAGATACTACATGATATGTTTAGAAACTACATGACGGGTTTAGATACTACATGACGGGTTTAGATACTACAGGACGGGTTTAGATACTACATGACGGGTTTAGATACTAGATGACGGGTTTAGATACTAGATTATATGTTTAGATACTACATGATATGTTTAGATACTACATGACGGGTTTAGATACTAGATGACGGGTTTAGATACTACATGACGGGTTTAGATACTACATGACGGGTTTAGATACTACATGACGGGTTTAGAAACTTCATGACGGGTTTAGATACTACATGACGGGTTTAGATACTACATGACGGGTTTAGATACTACATGACGGGTTTAGATACTACATGACGGGTTTAGATACTACATGACAGGTTTAGATACTACATGACAGGTTTAGATACTAGATGACGGGTTTAGATACTAGATTATATGTTTAGATACTACATGATATGTTTAGATACTACATGACGGGTTTAGATACTACATGACGTGTTTAGATACTACATGACGGGTTTAGATACTACATGCCAGGTTTAGATACTACAAGACAGGTTTAGATACTAGATGACGGGTTTAGATACTAGATGACGGGGTTAGATACTAGATGACACGTTTAGATACTACATGACAGGTTTAGATACTACATGACAGGTTTAGATACTACATGACAGGTTTAGATACTACATGATATGTTTAGATACTACATGACGGGTTTAGATACTACATGACGGGTTTAGATACTACATGACGGGTTTAGATACTACATGACGGGTTTAGATACTATATGACGGGTTTAGATACTACATGACGGGTTTAGATACTAGATGACAGGTTTAGATACTAGATGACGGGTTTAGATACTACATGACGGGTTTAGATACTAGATTATATGTTTAGATACTACATGATATGTTTAGATACTACATGACGGGTTTAGATGCTACATGACGGGTTTAGATACTACATGACGGGTTTAGATACTACATGACGGGTTTAGATACTAGATGACGGGTTTAGATGCTAGATTATATGTTTAGATACTACATGATATGTTTAGATACTACATGACGGGTTTAGATACTAGATGACGGGTTTAGATACTACATGACGGGTTTAGATACTACATGACGGGTTTAGATACTACATGACGGGTTTAAAAACTACATGACGGGTTTAGATACTACATGACGGGTTTAGATACTACATGACGGGTTTAGATACTACATGACGGGTTTAGATACTACATGACGGGTTTAGATACTAGATTATATGTTTAGATACTACATGATATGTTTAGATACTACATGACGGGTTTAGATACTAGATTATATGTTTAGATACTACATGACGGGTTTAGATACTACATGACAGGTTTAGATACTAGATGACGGGTTTAGATACTACATGACAGGTTTAGATACTACATGACAGGTTTAGATACTAGATGACGGGTTTAGATACTAGATTATATGTTTAGATACTACATGATATGTTTAGATACTACATGACGGGTTTAGATACTACATGACGTGTTTAGATACTACATGACGGGTTTAGATACTACATGACGGGTTTAGATACTACATGACGGGTTTAGATACTACATGACGGGTTTAGATACTAGATGACAGGTTTAGATACTAGATGACGGGTTTAGATACTACATGACGGGTTTAGATACTAGATTATATGTTTAGATACTACATGATATGTTTAGATACTACATGACGGGTTTAGATACTACATGACGGGTTTAGATACTACATGACGGGTTTAGATACTACATGACGGGTTTAGATACTAGATGACGGGTTTAGATACTAGATTATATGTTTAGATACTACATGATATGTTTAGATACTACATGACGGGTTTAGATACTAGATGACGGGTTTAGATACTACATGACGGGTTTAGATACTACATGACGGGTTTAGATACTACATGACAGGTTTAGAAACTACATGACGGGTTTAGATACTACATGACGGGTTTAGATACTACATGACGGGTTTAGATACTACATGACGGGTTTAGATACTACATGACGGGTTTAGATACTACATGACAGGTTTAGATACTACATGACAGGTTTAGATACTAGATGACGGGTTTAGATACTAGATTATATGTTTAGATACTACATGATATGTTTAGATACTACATGACGTGTTTAGATACTACATGACGGGTTTAGATACTACATGACAGGTTTAGATACTACAAGACAGGTTTAGATACTAGATGACGGGTTTAGATACTAGATGACGGGGTTAGATACTAGATGACACGTTTAGATACTACATGACAGGTTTAGATACTACATGACAGGTTTAGATACTACATGACAGGTTCAGATACTACATGATATGTTTAGATACTACATGACGGGTTTAGATACTACATGACGGGTTTAGATACTACATGACGGGTTTAGATGCTACATGACGGGTTTAGATACTACATGACGGGTTTAGATACTACATGACGGGTTTAGATACTAGATGACGGGTTTAGATACTAGATTATATGTTTAGATACTACATGATATTTTTAGATACTACATGACGGTTTTAGATACTAGATGACGGGTTTAGATACTACATGACGGGTTTAGATACTACATGACGGGTTTAGATACTACATGACGGGTTTAAAAACTACATGACGGGTTTGGATACTACATGACGGGTTTAGATACTACATGACGGGTTTAGATACTACATGACGGGTTTAGATACTACATGACGGGTTTAGATACTAGATTATATGTTTAGATACTACATGATATGTTTAGATACTACATGACGGGTTTAGATACTAGATTATATGTTTAGATACTACATGATATGTTTAGATACTACATGACGGGTTTAGATACTACATGACGGGTTTAGATACTATATGACGGGTTTAGATACTACATGACGGGTTTAGATACTACATGACGGGTTTAGATACTAGATTATATGTTTAGATACTACATGATATGTTTAGATACTACATGACGGGTTTAGATACTAGATGACGGGTTTAGATACTACATGACGGGTTTAGATACTACATGACGGGTTTAGATACTACATGACGGGTTTAGATACTACATGACGGGTTTAGATACTAGATGACAGGTTTAGATACTAGATGACGGGTTTAGATACTACATGACGGGTTTAGATACTAGATTATATGTTTAGATACTACATGATATGTTTAGAAACTACATGACGGGTTTAGATACTACATGACGGGTTTAGATACTACATGACGGGTTTAGATACTAGATGACGGGTTTAGATACTACATGACGGGTTTAGATACTACATGACGGGTTTAGATACTACATGACGGGTTTAGAAACTACATGACGGGTTTAGATACTACATGACGGGTTTAGATACTACATGACGGGTTTAGATACTACATGACGGGTTTAGATACTACATGACGGGTTTAGATACTACATGACAGGTTTAGATACTACATGACAGGTTTAGATACTAGATGAAGGGTTTAGATACTAGATTATATGTTTAGATACTACATGATATGTTTAGATACTACATGACGGGTTTAGATACTACATGACGTGTTTAGATACTACATGACGGGTTTAGATACTACATGACGGGTTTAGATACTAGATGACAGGTTTAGATACTAGATGACGGGTTTAGATACTACATGACGGGTTTAGATACTACATGACGGGTTTAGAAACTACATGACGGGTTTAGATACTACATGACGGGTTTAGATACTACATGACGGGCTTAGATACTACATGACGGGTTTAGATACTACATGACGGGTTTAGATACTAGATTATATGTTTAGATACTACATGATATGTTTAGATACTACATGACGGGTTTAGATACTAGATTATATGTTTAGATACTACATGATATGTTTAGATACTACATGACGGGTTTAGATACTACATGACGGGTTTAGATACTACATGACGGGTTTAGATACTACATGACGGGTTTAGATACTACATGACGGGTTTAGATACTACATGACGGGTTTAGATACTAGATTATATGTTTAGATACTACATGATATGTTTAGATACTACATGACGGGTTTAGATACTAGATGACGGGTTTAGATACTACATGACGGGTTTAGATACTACATGACGGGTTTAGATACTACATGACGGGTTTAGATACTAGATGACAGGTTTAGATACTAGATGACGGGTTTAGATACTACATGACGGGTTTAGATACTAGATTATATGTTTAGATACTACATGATATGTTTAGATACTACATGACGGGTTTAGATACTACATGACGGGTTTAGATACTACATGACGGGTTTAGATACTACATGACGGGTTTAGATACTAGATGACGGGTTTAGATACTAGATTATATGTTTAGATACTACATGACAGGTTTAGATACTACATGACAGGTTTAGATACTACATGATAGGTTTAGATACTACATGATAGGTTTAGATACTACATGATAGGTTTAGATACTACATGATAGGTTTAGATACCACATGATAGGTTTAGATACCACATGATAGGTTTAGATACCACATGATAGGTTTAGATACCACATGATAGGTTTAGAAACCACATGATAGGTTTAGATACTACATGATAGGTTTAGATACTACATGATAGGTTTAGATACTACATGATAGGTTTAGATACTACATGATAGGTTTAGATACTACATGATAGGTTTAGATACTACATGATAGGTTTAGATACTACATGATAGGTTTAGATACTACATGATTGGTTTAGATACTACATGATAGGTTTAGATACTACATGATAGGTTTAGATACTACGTGACAGGTTTAGATACTACATGACAGGTTTAGATACTACATGATAGGTTTAGATACTACATGATAGGTTTAGATACTACATGATAGGTTTAGATACTACATGATAGGTTTAGATACTACATGATAGATTTAGATACTACATGACAGGTTTAGATACTACATGACAGGTTTAGTTACTACATGATAGGTTTAGATACTACATGATAGGTTTAGATACTACATGATAGGTTTAGATACTACATGACAGGTTTAGATACTACATGACAGGTTTAGATACTACATGACAGGTTTAGATACTACATGACAGGTTTAGATACTACATGACAGGTTTAGATACTACATGACAGGTTTAGATACTACATGACAGGTTTAGATACTACATGACAGTTTTAGATACTACATGACAGGTTTAGATACTACATGATAGGTTTAGATACTACATGATAGGTTTAGATACCACATGATAGGTTTAGATACCACATGATAGGTTTAGAAACAACATGATAGGTTTAGATACTACATGATACGTTTAGATACTACATGATAGGTTTAGATACTACATGATAGGTTTAGATACTACATGATAGGTTTAGATACTACATGATAGGTTTAGATACTACATGATAGGTTTAGATACTACATGATAGGTTTAGATACTACATGATTGGTTTAGATACTACATGATAGGTTTAGATACTACATGATAGGTTTAGATACTACATGACAGGTTTAGATACTACATGACAGGTTTAGATACTACATGATAGGTTTAGATACTACATGATAGGTTTAGATACTAGATGACGGGTTTAGATACTAGATGACGGGGTTAGATACTAGATGACACGTTTAGATACTACATGACAGGTTTAGATACTACATGACAGGTTTAGATACTACATGACAGGTTCAGATACTACATGATATGTTTAGATACTACATGACGGGTTTAGATACTACATGACGGGTTTAGATACTACATGACGGGTTTAGATACTACATGACGGGTTTAGATACTACATGACGGGTTTAGATACTACATGACGGGTTTAGATACTACATGACGGGTTTAGATACTACATGACGGGTTTAGATACTAGATTATATGTTTAGATACTACATGATATTTTTAGATACTACATGACGGGTTTAGATGCTACATGACGGGTTTAGATACTACATGACGGGTTTAGATACTACATGACGGGTTTAGATACTAGATGACGGGTTTAGATACTAGATTATATGTTTAGATACTACATGATATGTTTAGATACTACATGACGGTTTTAGATACTAGATGACGGGTTTAGATACTACATGACGGGTTTAGATACTACATGACGGGTTTAAAAACTACATGACGGGTTTGGATACTACATGACGGGTTTAGATACTACATGACGGGTTTAGATACTACATGACGGGTTTAGATACTACATGACGGGTTTAGATACTAGATTATATGTTTAGATACTACATGATATGTTTAGATACTACATGACGGGTTTAGATACTAGATTATATGTTTAGATACTACATGATATGTTTAGATACTACATGACGGGTTTAGATACTACATGACGGGTTTAGATACTACATGACGGGTTTAGATACTACATGACGGGTTTAGATACTACATGACGGGTTTAGATACTAGATTATATGTTTAGATACTACATGATATGTTTAGATACTACATGACGGGTTTAGATACTAGATGACGGGTTTAGATACTACATGACGGGTTTAGATACTACATGACGGGTTTAGATACTACATGACGGGTTTAGATACTACATGACGGGTTTAGATACTAGATGACAGGTTTAGATACTAGATGACGGGTTTAGATACTACATGACGGGTTTAGATACTAGATTATATGTTTAGATACTACATGATATGTTTAGAAACTACATGACGGGTTTAGATACTACATGACGGGTTTAGATACTACATGACGGGTTTAGATACTAGATGACGGGTTTAGATACTACATGACGGGTTTAGATACTACATGACGGGTTTAGATACTACATGACGGGTTTAGAAACTACATGACGGGTTTAGATACTACATGACGGGTTTAGATACTACATGACGGGTTTAGATACTACATGACGGGTTTAGATACTACATGACGGGTTTAGATACTACATGACAGGTTTAGATACTACATGACAGGTTTAGATACTAGATGAAGGGTTTAGATACTAGATTATATGTTTAGATACTACATGATATGTTTAGATACTACATGACGGGTTTAGATACTACATGACGTGTTTAGATACTACATGACGGGTTTAGATACTACATGACGGGTTTAGATACTACATGACGGGTTTAGATACTACATGACGGGTTTAGATACTAGATGACAGGTTTAGATACTAGATGACGGGTTTAGATACTACATGACGGGTTTAGATACTACATGACGGGTTTAGAAACTACATGACGGGTTTAGATACTACATGACGGGTTTAGATACTACATGACGGGCTTAGATACTACATGACGGGTTTAGATACTACATGACGGGTTTAGATACTAGATTATATGTTTAGATACTACATGATATGTTTAGATACTACATGACGGGTTTAGATACTAGATTATATGTTTAGATACTACATGATATGTTTAGATACTACATGACGGGTTTAGATACTACATGACGGGTTTAGATACTACATGACGGGTTTAGATACTACATGACGGGTTTAGATACTACATGACGGGTTTAGATACTACATGACGGGTTTAGATACTAGATTATATGTTTAGATACTACATGATATGTTTAGATACTACATGACGGGTTTAGATACTAGATGACGGGTTTAGATACTACATGACGGGTTTAGATACTACATGACGGGTTTAGATACTACATGACGGGTTTAGATACTAGATGACAGGTTTAGATACTAGATGACGGGTTTAGATACTACATGACGGGTTTAGATACTAGATTATATGTTTAGATACTACATGATATGTTTAGATACTACATGACGGGTTTAGATACTACATGACGGGTTTAGATACTACATGACGGGTTTAGATACTACATGACGGGTTTAGATACTAGATGACGGGTTTAGATACTAGATTATATGTTTAGATACTACATGACAGGTTTAGATACTACATGACAGGTTTAGATACTACATGATAGGTTTAGATACTACATGATAGGTTTAGATACTACATGATAGGTTTAGATACTACATGATAGGTTTAGATACCACATGATAGGTTTAGATACCACATGATAGGTTTAGATACCACATGATAGGTTTAGATACCACATGATAGGTTTAGAAACCACATGATAGGTTTAGATACTACATGATAGGTTTAGATACTACATGATAGGTTTAGATACTACATGATAGGTTTAGATACTACATGATAGGTTTAGATACTACATGATAGGTTTAGATACTACATGATAGGTTTAGATACTACATGATAGGTTTAGATACTACATGATTGGTTTAGATACTACATGATAGGTTTAGATACTACATGATAGGTTTAGATACTACGTGACAGGTTTAGATACTACATGACAGGTTTAGATACTACATGATAGGTTTAGATACTACATGATAGGTTTAGATACTACATGACAGGTTTAGATACTACATGACAGGTTTAGATACTACATGACAGGTTTAGATACTACATGACAGGTTTAGATACTACATGACAGGTTTAGATACTACATGACAGGTTTAGATACTACATGACAGGTTTAGATACTACATGACAGTTTTAGATACTACATGACAGGTTTAGATACTACATGATAGGTTTAGATACTACATGATAGGTTTAGATACCACATGATAGGTTTAGATACCACATGATAGGTTTAGAAACAACATGATAGGTTTAGATACTACATGATACGTTTAGATACTACATGATAGGTTTAGATACTACATGATAGGTTTAGATACTACATGATAGGTTTAGATACTACATGATAGGTTTAGATACTACATGATAGGTTTAGATACTACATGATAGGTTTAGATACTACATGATTGGTTTAGATACTACATGATAGGTTTAGATACTACATGATAGGTTTAGATACTACATGACAGGTTTAGATACTACATGACAGGTTTAGATACTACATGATAGGTTTAGATACTACATGATAGGTTTAGATACTAGATGACGGGTTTAGATACTAGATGACGGGGTTAGATACTAGATGACACGTTTAGATACTACATGACAGGTTTAGATACTACATGACAGGTTTAGATACTACATGACAGGTTCAGATACTACATGATATGTTTAGATACTACATGACGGGTTTAGATACTACATGACGGGTTTAGATACTACATGACGGGTTTAGATACTACATGACGGGTTTAGATACTACATGACGGGTTTAGATACTACATGACGGGTTTAGATACTACATGACGGGTTTAGATACTAGATTATATGTTTAGATACTACATGATATTTTTAGATACTACATGACGGGTTTAGATGCTACATGACGGGTTTAGATACTACATGACGGGTTTAGATACTACATGACGGGTTTAGATACTAGATGACGGGTTTAGATACTAGATTATATGTTTAGATACTACATGATATGTTTAGATACTACATGACGGTTTTAGATACTAGATGACGGGTTTAGATACTACATGACGGGTTTAGATACTACATGACGGGTTTAGATACTACATGACGGGTTTAAAAACTACATGACGGGTTTGGATACTACATGACGGGTTTAGATACTACATGACGGGTTTAGATACTACATGACGGGTTTAGATACTACATGACGGGTTTAGATACTAGATTATATGTTTAGATACTACATGATATGTTTAGATACTACATGACGGGTTTAGATACTAGATTATATGTTTAGATACTACATGATATGTTTAGATACTACATGACGGGTTTAGATACTACATGACGGGTTTAGATACTACATGACGGGTTTAGATACTACATGACGGGTTTAGATACTACATGACGGGTTTAGATACTAGATTATATGTTTAGATACTACATGATATGTTTAGATACTACATGACGGGTTTAGATACTAGATGACGGGTTTAGATACTACATGACGGGTTTAGATACTACATGACGGGTTTAGATACTACATGACGGGTTTAGATACTACATGACGGGTTTAGATACTAGATGACAGGTTTAGATACTAGATGACGGGTTTAGATACTACATGACGGGTTTAGATACTAGATTATATGTTTAGATACTACATGATATGTTTAGAAACTACATGACGGGTTTAGATACTACATGACGGGTTTAGATACTACATGACGGGTTTAGATACTAGATGACGGGTTTAGATACTACATGACGGGTTTAGATACTACATGACGGGTTTAGATACTACATGACGGGTTTAGAAACTACATGACGGGTTTAGATACTACATGACGGGTTTAGATACTACATGACGGGTTTAGATACTACATGACGGGTTTAGATACTACATGACGGGGTTAGATACTACATGACAGGTTTAGATACTACATGACAGGTTTAGATACTAGATGAAGGGTTTAGATACTAGATTATATGTTTAGATACTACATGATATGTTTAGATACTACATGACGGGTTTAGATACTACATGACGTGTTTAGATACTACATGACGGGTTTAGATACTACATGACGGGTTTAGATACTACATGACGGGTTTAGATACTACATGACGGGTTTAGATACTAGATGACAGGTTTAGATACTAGATGACGGGTTTAGATACTACATGACGGGTTTAGATACTACATGACGGGTTTAGAAACTACATGACGGGTTTAGATACTACATGACGGGTTTAGATACTACATGACGGGCTTAGATACTACATGACGGGTTTAGATACTACATGACGGGTTTAGATACTAGATTATATGTTTAGATACTACATGATATGTTTAGATACTACATGACGGGTTTAGATACTAGATTATATGTTTAGATACTACATGATATGTTTAGATACTACATGACGGGTTTAGATACTACATGACGGGTTTAGATACTACATGACGGGTTTAGATACTACATGACGGGTTTAGATACTACATGACGGGTTTAGATACTACATGACGGGTTTAGATACTAGATTATATGTTTAGATACTACATGATATGTTTAGATACTACATGACGGGTTTAGATACTAGATGACGGGTTTAGATACTACATGACGGGTTTAGATACTACATGACGGGTTTAGATACTACATGACGGGTTTAGATACTACATGACGGGTTTAGATACTAGATGACAGGTTTAGATACTAGATGACGGGTTTAGATACTACATGACGGGTTTAGATACTAGATTATATGTTTAGATACTACATGATATGTTTAGATACTACATGACGGGTTTAGATACTACATGACGGGTTTAGATACTACATGACGGGTTTAGATACTACATGACGGGTTTAGATACTAGATGACGGGTTTAGATACTAGATTATATGTTTAGATACTACATGACAGGTTTAGATACTACATGACAGGTTTAGATACTACATGATAGGTTTAGATACTACATGATAGGTTTAGATACTACATGATAGGTTTAGATACTACATGATAGGTTTAGATACCACATGATAGGTTTAGATACCACATGATAGGTTTAGATACCACATGATAGGTTTAGATACCACATGATAGGTTTAGAAACCACATGATAGGTTTAGATACTACATGATAGGTTTAGATACTACATGATAGGTTTAGATACTACATGATAGGTTTAGATACTACATGATAGGTTTAGATACTACATGATAGGTTTAGATACTACATGATAGGTTTAGATACTACATGATAGGTTTAGATACTACATGATAGGTTTAGATACTACATGATTGGTTTAGATACTACATGATAGGTTTAGATACTACGTGATAGGTTTAGATACTACGTGACAGGTTTAGATACTACATGACAGGTTTAGATACTACATGATAGGTTTAGATACTACATGATAGGTTTAGATACTACATGATAGGTTTAGATACTACATGATAGGTTTAGATACTACATGATAGATTTAGATACTACATGACAGGTTTAGATACTACATGACAGGTTTAGTTACTACATGATAGGTTTAGATACTACATGATAGGTTTAGATACTACATGATAGGTTTAGATACTACATGACAGGTTTAGATACTACATGACAGGTTTAGATACTACATGACAGGTTTAGATACTACATGACAGGTTTAGATACTACATGACAGGTTTAGATACTACATGACAGGTTTAGATACTACATGACAGGTTTAGATACTACATGACAGTTTTAGATACTACATGACAGGTTTAGATACTACATGATAGGTTTAGATACTACATGATAGGTTTAGATACCACATGATAGGTTTAGATACCACATGATAGGTTTAGAAACAACATGATAGGTTTAGATACTACATGATACGTTTAGATACTACATGATAGGTTTAGATACTACATGATAGGTTTAGATACTACATGATAGGTTTAGATACTACATGATAGGTTTAGATACTACATGATAGGTTTAGATACTACATGATAGGTTTAGATACTACATGATTGGTTTAGATACTACATGATAGGTTTAGATACTACATGATAGGTTTAGATACTACATGACAGGTTTAGATACTACATGACAGGTTTAGATACTACATGATAGGTTTAGATACTACATGATAGGTTTAGATACTACATGACGGGTTTAGATACTAGATTATATGTTTAGATACTACATGATATGTTTAGATACTACATGACGGGTTTAGATACTAGATGACGGGTTTAGACACTACATGACGGGTTTAGATACTACATGACGGGTTTAGATACTACATGACGGGTTTAGATACTAGATGACAGGTTTAGATACTAGATGACGGGTTTAGATACTACATGACGGGTTTAGATACTAGATTATATGTTTAGATACTACATGATATGTTTAGATACTACATGACGGGTTTAGATACTACATGACGGGTTTAGATACTACATGACGGGTTTAGATACTACATGACGGGTTTAGATACTAGATGACGGGTTTAGATACTAGATTATATGTTTAGATACTACATGACAGGTTTAGATACTACATGACAGGTTTAGATACTACATGACAGGTTTAGATACTACATGACAGGTTTAGATACTACATGATAGGTTTAGATACTACATGATAGGTTTAGATACTACATGATAGGTTTAGATACTACATGATAGGTTTAGATACCACATGATAGGTTTAGATACCACATGATAGGTTTAGATACCACATGATAGGTTTAGATACCACATGATAGGTTTAGAAACCACATGATAGGTTTAGATACTACATGATAGGTTTAGATACTACATGATAGGTTTAGATACTACATGATAGGTTTAGATACTACATGATAGGTTTAGATACTACATGATAGGTTTAGATACTACATGATAGGTTTAGATACTACATGATAGGTTTAGATACTACGTGACAGGTTTAGATACTACATGACAGGTTTAGATACTACATGATAGGTTTAGATACTACATGATAGGTTTAGATACTACATGATAGGTTTAGATACTACATGATAGGTTTAGATACTACATGATAGATTTAGATACTACATGACAGGTTTAGATACTACATGACAGGTTTAGTTACTACATGATAGGTTTAGATACTACATGATAGGTTTAGATACTACATGATAGGTTTAGATACTACATGACAGGTTTAGATACTACATGACAGGTTTAGATACTACATGACAGGTTTAGATACTACATGACAAGTTTAGATACTACATGACAGGTTTAGATACTACATGACAGGTTTAGATACTACATGCCAGTTTTAGATACTACATGACAGGTTTAGATACTACATGATAGGTTTAGATACTACATGATAGGTTTAGATACCACATGATAGGTTTAGATACCACATGATAGGTTTAGAAACAACATGATAGGTTTAGATACTACATGATACGTTTAGATACTACATGATAGGTTTAGATACTACATGATAGGTTTAGATACTACATGATAGGTTTAGATACTACATGATAGGTTTAGATACTACATGATAGGTTTAGATACTACATGATAGGTTTAGATACTACATGATTGGTTTAGATACTACATGATTGGTTTAGATACTAGATTATATGTTTAGATACTACATGATATGTTTAGATACTACATGACGGGTTTAGATACTACATGACGTGTTTAGATACTACATGACGGGTTTAGATACTACATGACGGGTTTAGATACTACATGACGGGTTTAGATACTACATGACGGGTTTAGATACTAGATGACAGGTTTAGATACTAGATGACGGGTTTAGATACTACATGACGGGTTTAGATACTAGATTATATGTTTAGATACTACATGATATGTTTAGATACTACATGACGGGTTTAGATACTACATGACGGGTTTAGATACTACATGACGGGTTTAGATACTACATGACGGGTTTAGATACTAGATGACGGGTTTAGATACTAGATTATATGTTTAGATACTACATGATATGTTTAGATACTACATGACGGGTTTAGATACTACATGACGGGTTTAGATACTACATGACGGGTTTAGATACTACATGACGGGTTTAGATACTACATGACGGGTTTAGAAACTACATGACGGGTTTAGATACTACATGACGGGTTTAGATACTACATGACGGGCTTAGATACTACATGACGGGTTTAGATACTACATGACGGGTTTAGATACTAGATTATATGTTTAGATACTACATGATATGTTTAGATACTACATGACGGGTTTAGATACTAGATTATATGTTTAGATACTACATGATATGTTTAGATACTACATGACGGGTTTAGATACTACATGACGGGTTTAGATACTACATGACGGGTTTAGATACTACATGACGGGTTTAGATACTACATGACGGGTTTAGATACTACATGACGGGTTTAGATACTAGATTATATGTTTAGATACTACATGATATGTTTAGATACTACATGACGGGTTTAGATACTAGATGACGGGTTTAGATACTACATGACGGGTTTAGATACTACATGACGGGTTTAGATACTACATGACGGGTTTAGATACTAGATGACAGGTTTAGATACTAGATGACGGGTTTAGATACTACATGACGGGTTTAGATACTAGATTATATGTTTAGATACTACATGATATGTTTAGATACTACATGACGGGTTTAGATACTACATGACGGGTTTAGATACTACATGACGGGTTTAGATACTACATGACGGGTTTAGATACTAGATGACGGGTTTAGATACTAGATTATATGTTTAGATACTACATGACAGGTTTAGATACTACATGACAGGTTTAGATACTACATGATAGGTTTAGATACTACATGATAGGTTTAGATACTACATGATAGGTTTAGATACTACATGATAGGTTTAGATACCACATGATAGGTTTAGATACCACATGATAGGTTTAGATACCACATGATAGGTTTAGATACCACATGATAGGTTTAGAAACCACATGATAGGTTTAGATACTACATGATAGGTTTAGATACTACATGATAGGTTTAGATACTACATGATAGGTTTAGATACTACATGATAGGTTTAGATACTACATGATAGGTTTAGATACTACATGATAGGTTTAGATACTACATGATAGGTTTAGATACTACATGATTGGTTTAGATACTACATGATAGGTTTAGATACTACATGATAGGTTTAGATACTACGTGACAGGTTTAGATACTACATGACAGGTTTAGATACTACATGACAGGTTTAGATACTACATGATAGGTTTAGATACTACATGATAGGTTTAGATACTACATGATAGATTTAGATACTACATGACAGGTTTAGATACTACATGACAGGTTTAGTTACTACATGATAGGTTTAGATACTACATGATAGGTTTAGATACTACATGATAGGTTTAGATACTACATGACAGGTTTAGATACTACATGACAGGTTTAGATACTACATGACAGGTTTAGATACTACATGACAGGTTTAGATACTACATGACAGGTTTAGATACTACATGACAGGTTTAGATACTACATGACAGGTTTAGATACTACATGACAGTTTTAGATACTACATGACAGGTTTAGATACTACATGATAGGTTTAGATACTACATGATAGGTTTAGATACCACATGATAGGTTTAGATACCACATGATAGGTTTAGAAACAACATGATAGGTTTAGATACTACATGATACGTTTAGATACTACATGATAGGTTTAGATACTACATGATAGGTTTAGATACTACATGATAGGTTTAGATACTACATGATAGGTTTAGATACTACATGATAGGTTTAGATACTACATGATAGGTTTAGATACTACATGATTGGTTTAGATACTACATGATAGGTTTAGATACTACATGATAGGTTTAGATACTACATGACAGGTTTAGATACTACATGACAGGTTTAGATACTACATGATAGGTTTAGATACTACATGATAGGTTTAGATACTACATGACGGGTTTAGATACTAGATTATATGTTTAGATACTACATGATATGTTTAGATACTACATGACGGGTTTAGATACTAGATGACGGGTTTAGACACTACATGACGGGTTTAGATACTACATGACGGGTTTAGATACTACATGACGGGTTTAGATACTAGATGAAAGGTTTAGATACTAGATGACGGGTTTAGATACTACATGACGGGTTTAGATACTAGATTATATGTTTAGATACTACATGATATGTTTAGATACTACATGACGGGTTTAGATACTACATGACGGGTTTAGATACTACATGACGGGTTTAGATACTACATGACGGGTTTAGATACTAGATGACGGGTTTAGATACTAGATTATATGTTTAGATACTACATGACAGGTTTAGATACTACATGACAGGTTTAGATACTACATGACAGGTTTAGATACTACATGACAGGTTTAGATACTACATGATAGGTTTAGATACTACATGATAGGTTTAGATACTACATGATAGGTTTAGATACTACATGATAGGTTTAGATACCACATGATAGGTTTAGATACCACATGATAGGTTTAGATACCACATGATAGGTTTAGATACCACATGATAGGTTTAGAAACCACATGATAGGTTTAGATACTACATGATAGGTTTAGATACTACATGATAGGTTTAGATACTACATGATAGGTTTAGATACTACATGATAGGTTTAGATACTACATGATAGGTTTAGATACTACATGATAGGTTTAGATACTACATGATAGGTTTAGATACTACGTGACAGGTTTAGATACTACATGACAGGTTTAGATACTACATGATAGGTTTAGATACTACATGATAGGTTTAGATACTACATGATAGGTTTAGATACTACATGATAGGTTTAGATACTACATGATAGATTTAGATACTACATGACAGGTTTAGATACTACATGACAGGTTTAGTTACTACATGATAGGTTTAGATACTACATGATAGGTTTAGATACTACATGATAGGTTTAGATACTACATGACAGGTTTAGATACTACATGACAGGTTTAGATACTACATGACAGGTTTAGATACTACATGACAAGTTTAGATACTACATGACAGGTTTAGATACTACATGACAGGTTTAGATACTACATGACAGTTTTAGATACTACATGACAGGTTTAGATACTACATGATAGGTTTAGATACTACATGATAGGTTTAGATACCACATGATAGGTTTAGATACCACATGATAGGTTTAGAAACAACATGATAGGTTTAGATACTACATGATACGTTTAGATACTACATGACAGGTTTAGATACTACATGATAGGTTTAGATACTACATGATAGGTTTAGATACTACATGATAGGTTTAGATACTACATGATAGGTTTAGATACTACATGATAGGTTTAGATACTACATGATAGGTTTAGATACTACATGATTGGTTTAGATACTACATGATAGGTTTAGATACTACATGATAGGTTTAGATCCTACATGACAGGTTTAGATACTACATGACAGGTTTAGATACTACATGATAGGTTTAGATACTACATGATAGGTTTAGATACTACATGATAGGTTTAGATACTACATGATAGGTTTAGATACTACATGATAGGTTTAGATACTACATGACAGGTTTAGATACTACATGACAGGTTTAGATACTACATAATAGGTTTAGATACTACATGATAGGTTTAGATACTACATGATAGGTTTAGATACTACATGACAGGTTTAGATACTACATGACAGGTTTAGATACTACATGACAGGTTTAGATACTACATGATAGGTATAGATACTACATGACAGGTTTAGATACTACATGACAGGTTTAGATACTACATGACAGGTTTAGATACTACATGACAGGTTTAGATACTACATGACAGGTTTAGATACTACATGACAGGTTTAGATACTACATGATAGGTTTAGATACTACATGATAGGTTTAGATACTACATGATAGGTTTAGATACCACATGATAGGTTTAGATACCACATGATAGGTTTAGAAACAACATGATAGGTTTAGATACTACATGATACGTTTAGATACTACATGATAGGTTTAGATACTACATGATAGGTTTAGATACTACATGATAGGTTTAGATACTACATGATAGGTTTAGATACTATATGATAGGTTTAGATACTACATGATAGGTTTAGATACTACATGATAGGTTTAGATACTACATGATAGGTTTAGATACTACATGATAGGTTTAGATACTACATGATAGGTTTAGACACTACATTATAGGTTTAGATACTACATGATAGATTTAGATACTACATGATAGGTTTAGATACTACATGATAGGTTTAGATACTAAATGATAGGTTTAGCTACTACTCAATAGGTTTAGATACTACATGATAGGTTTAGATACTACATGACAGATTTAGATACTACATGACAGGTTTAGATACAACATGATAGGTTTAGATACTACATGATAGGTTTAGATACTACATGATGGGTTTAGATACTACATGACGGGTTTAGATACTAGATGACGGGTTTAGATACTACATGACGGGTTTAGATACTACATGACGGGTTTAGATACTACATGACGGGTTTAGATACTACATGACGGGTTTAGATACTACATGACGGGTTTAGATACTACATGACGGGTTTAGATACTAGATGACAGGTTTAGATACTAGATGACGGGTTTAGATACTACATGACGGGTTTAGATACTACATGATAGGTTTAGATACTACATGATAGGTTTAGATACTACATGATAGGTTTAGATACTACATGATAGGTTTAGATACTACATGACAGGTTTAGATACTACATGACAGGTTTAGATACTACATGACAGGTTTAGATACTACATGATAGGTTTAGATACTACATGATAGGTTTAGATACTACATGATAGGTTTAGATACCACATGATAGGTTTAGATATCACATGATAGGTTTAGAAACAACATGATAGGTTTAGATACTACATGATACGTTTAGATACTACATGATAGGTTTAGATACTACATGATAGGTTTAGATACTACATGATAGGTTTAGATACTACATGATAGGTTTAGATACTACATGATAGGTTTAGATACTACATGATAGGTTTAGATACTAGATGATAGGTTTAGATACTATATGATAGGTTTAGATACTACATGATAGGTTTAGATACTACATGATAGGTTTAGATACTACATGATAGGTTTAGATACTACATGATAGGTTTAGATACTACATGATAGGTTTAGATACTACATGATTGGTTTAGATACTACATGATAGGTTTAGATACTACATGATAGGTTTAGATACTACATGACAGGTTTAGATACTACATGACAGGTTTAGATACTACATGATAGGTTTAGATACTACATGATAGGTTTAGATACTACATGATAGGTTTAGATACTACATGATAGGTTTAGATACTACATGATAGGTTTAGATACTACATGACAGGTTTAGATACTACATGACAGGTTTAGACACTACATGATAGGTTTAGATACTACATGATAGGTTTAGATACTACATGATAGGTTTAGATACTACATGATAGGTTTAGATACTACATGACAGATTTAGATACTACATGACAGGTTTAGATACACATGATAGGTTTAGATACTACATGATAGGTTTAGATACTACATGATAGGTTTAGATACTACATGATAGGTTTAGATACTACATGATAGGTTTAGATACTACATGATAGGTTTAGATACTACATGATAGGTTTAGATACTACATGATAGGTTTAGATACTACATGATAGGTTTAGATACTACATGATAGGTTTAGACACTACATTATAGGTTTAGATACTACATGATAGGTTTAGATACCACATGATAGGTTTAGAAACAACATGATAGGTTTAGATACTACATGACACGTTTAGATACTACATGATAGGTTTAGATACTACATGATAGGTTTAGATACTACATGATAGGTTTAGATACTACATGATAGGTTTAGATACTACATGATAGGTTTAGATACTACATGATAGGTTTAGATACCACATGATAGGTTTAGAAACAACATGATAGGTTTAGATACTACATGACACGTTTAGATACTACATGATAGGTTTAGATACTACATGATAGGTTTAGATACTACATGATAGGTTTAGATACTACATGATAGGTTTAGATACTACATGATAGGTTTAGATACTACATGATAGGTTTAGATACTACATGATTGGTTTAGATACTACATGATAGGTTTAGATACTACATGATATGTTTAGATACTACATGACAGGTTTAGATACTACATGACAGGTTTAGATACTACATGATAGGTTTAGATACTACATGATAGGTTTAGATACTACATGATAGGTTTAGATACTACATGATAGGTTTAGATACTACATGATAGGTTTAGATACTACATGACAGGTTTAGATACTACATGACAGGTTTAGATACTACATGATAGGTTTAGATACTACATGATAGGTTTAGATACTACATGATAGGTTTAGATACTACATGACAGGTTTAGATACTACATGACAGGTTTAGATACTACATGACAGGTTTAGATACTACATGATAGGTATAGATACTACATGACAGGTTTAGATACTACATGACAGGTTTAGATACTACATGACAGGTTTAGATACTACATGACAGGTTTAGATACTACATGACAGGTTTAGATACTACATGACAGGTTTAGATACTACATGATAGGTTTAGATACTACATGATAGGTTTAGATACTACATGATAGGTTTAGATACCACATGATAGGTTTAGATACCACATGATAGGTTTAGAAACAACATGATAGGTTTAGATACTACATGAAACGTTTAGATACTACATGATAGGTTTAGATACTACATGATAGGTTTAGATACTACATGATAGGTTTAGATACTACATGATAGGTTTAGATACTATATGATAGGTTTAGATACTACATGATAGGTTTAGATACTACATGATAGGTTTAGATACTACATGATAGGTTTAGATACTACATGATAGGTTTAGATACTACATGACATGTTTAGATACTACATGACAGGTTTAGATACTACATGATAGGTTTAGATACTACATGATAGGTTTAGATACTACATGATAGGTTTAGATACCACATGATAGGTTTAGATACCACATGATAGGTTTAGAAACAACATGATAGGTTTAGATACTACATGATACGTTTAGATACTACATGATAGGTTTAGATACTACATGATAGGTTTAGATACTACATGATAGGTTTAGATACTACATGATAGGTTTAGATACTATATGATAGGTTTAGATACTACATGATAGGTTTAGATACTACATGATAGGTTTAAATACTACATGATAGGTTTAGATACTACATGATAGGTTTAGATACTACATGATAGGTTTAGATACTACATGACATGTTTAGATACTACATGACAGGTTTAGATACTACATGACAGGTTTAGATACTACATGACAGGTTTAGATACTACATGATAGGTTTAGATACTACATGATAGGTTTAGATACTACATGATAGGTTTAGATACTACATGATAGGTTTAGATACTACATGATAGGTTTAGATACTACATGATAGGTTTCGATACTACATGATAGGTTTAGATACTACATGATAGGTTTAGATACTACATGATAGGTTTAGATACTACATGATAGGTTTAGACACTACATGATAGGTTTAGATACTACATGATAGGTTTAGATACTACATGATAGGTTTAGATACTACATGATAGGTTTAGATACTACATGATAGGTTTAGCTACTACACAATAGGTTTAGATACTACATGATAGGTTTAGATACTACATGACAGATTTAGATACTACATGACAGGTTTAGATACACATGATAGGTTTAGATACTACATGATAGGTTTAGATACTACATGATAGGTTTAGATACTACATGATAGGTTTAGATACTACATGATAGGTTTAGATACTACATGACAGGTTTAGATACTACATGACAGGTTTAGATACTACATGACAGGTTTAGATACTACATGATAGGTATAGATACTACATGACAGGTTTAGATACTACATGACAGGTTTAGATACTACATGACAGGTTTAGATACTACATGACAGGTTTAGATACTACATGACAGGTTTAGATACTACATGACAGGTTTAGATACTACATGATAGGTTTAGATACTACATGATAGGTTTAGATACTACATGATAGGTTTAGATACCACATGATAGGTTTAGATACCACATGATAGGTTTAGAAACAACATGATAGGTTTAGATACTACATGATACGTTTAGATACTACATGATAGGTTTAGATACTACATGATAGGTTTAGATACTACATGATAGGTTTAGATACTACATGATAGGTTTAGATACTATATGATAGGTTTAGATACTACATGATAGGTTTAGATACTACATGATAGGTTTAGATACTACATGATAGGTTTAGATACTACATGATAGGTTTAGATACTACATGATAGGTTTAGACACTACATTATAGGTTTAGATACTACATGATAGATTTAGATACTACATGATAGGTTTAGATACTACATGATAGGTTTAGATACTAAATGATAGGTTTAGCTACTACTCAATAGGTTTAGATACTACATGATAGGTTTAGATACTACATGACAGATTTAGATACTACATGACAGGTTTAGATACTACATGATAGGTTTAGATACTACATGATAGGTTTAGATACTACATGATAGGTTTAGATACCACATGATAGGTTTAGATACCACATGATAGGTTTAGAAACAACATGATAGGTTTAGATACTACATGATACGTTTAGATACTACATGATAGGTTTAGATACTACATGATAGGTTTAGATACTACATGATAGGTTTAGATACTACATGATAGGTTTAGATACTATATGATAGGTTTAGATACTACATGATAGGTTTAGATACTACATGATAGGTTTAGATACTACATGATAGGTTTAGATACTACATGATAGGTTTAGATACTACATGATAGGTTTAGATACTACATGACATGTTTAGATACTACATGACAGGTTTAGATACTACATGACAGGTTTAGAAACTACATGACAGGTTTAGATACTACATGATAGGTTTAGATACTACATGATAGGTTTAGATACTACATGATAGGTTTAGATACTACATGATAGGTTTAGATACTACATGATAGGTTTAGATACTACATGATAGGTTTCGATACTACATGATAGGTTTAGATACTACATGATAGGTTTAGATACTACATGATAGGTTTAGATACTACATGATAGGTTTAGACACTACATGATAGGTTTAGATACTACATGATAGGTTTAGATACTACATGATAGGTTTAGATACTACATGATAGGTTTAGATACTACATGATAGGTTTAGCTACTACACAATAGGTTTAGATACTACATGATAGGTTTAGATACTACATGACAGATTTAGATACTACATGACAGGTTTAGATACACATGATAGGTTTAGATACTACATGATAGGTTTAGATACTACATGATAGGTTTAGATACTACATGATAGGTTTAGATACTACATGATAGGTTTAGATACTACATGATAGGTTTAGATACTACATGATAGGTTTAGATACTACATGATAGGTTTAGATACTACATGATAGGTTTAGATACTACATGATAGGTTTAGATACTACATGATAGGTTTAGATACTACATGATAGGTTTAGACACTACATTATAGGTTTAGATACTACATGATAGGTTTAGATACCACATGATAGGTTTAGAAACAACATGATAGGTTTAGATACTACATGATACGTTTAGATACTACATGATAGGTTTAGATACTAC
Source organism: Salvelinus fontinalis (assembly GCF_029448725.1). Lineage (NCBI taxonomy): Eukaryota > Metazoa > Chordata > Actinopteri > Salmoniformes > Salmonidae > Salvelinus > Salvelinus fontinalis. The sequence goes on along the minus strand of NW_026600210.1, from coordinate 3,287,579 downwards.
ATGATAGGTTTAGATACTACATGATAGGTTTAGATACTACATGATAGGTTTAGATACTACATGATAGGTTTAGATACTACATGATTGGTTTAGATACTACATGATAGGTTTAGATACTACATGATAGGTTTAGATACTACATGACAGGTTTAGATACTACATGACAGGTTTAGATACTACATGATAGGTTTAGATACTACATGATAGGTTTAGATACTACATGATAGGTTTAGATACTACATGATAGGTTTAGATACTACATGATAGGTTTAGATACTACATGACAGGTTTAGATACTACATAATAGGTTTAGATACTACATAATAGGTTTAGATACTACATGATAGGTTTAGATACTACATGATAGGTTTAGATACTACATGACAGGTTTAGATACTACATGACAGGTTTAGATACTACATGACAGGTTTAGATACTACATGATAGGTATAGATACTACATGACAGGTTTAGATACTACATGACAGGTTTAGATACTACATGACAGGTTTAGATACTACATGACAGGTTTAGATACTACATGACAGGTTTAGATACTACATGACAGGTTTAGATACTACATGATAGGTTTAGATACTACATGATAGGTTTAGATACTACATGATAGGTTTAGATACCACATGATAGGTTTAGATACCACATGATAGGTTTAGAAACAACATGATAGGTTTAGATACTACATGATACGTTTAGATACTACATGATAGGTTTAGATACTACATGATAGGTTTAGATACTACATGATAGGTTTAGATACTACATGATAGGTTTAGATACTATATGATAGGTTTAGATACTACATGATAGGTTTAGATACTACATGATAGGTTTAGATACTACATGATAGGTTTAGATACTACATGATAGGTTTAGATACTACATGATAGGTTTAGACACTACATTATAGGTTTAGATACTACATGATAGATTTAGATACTACATGATAGGTTTAGATACTACATGATAGGTTTAGATACTAAATGATAGGTTTAGCTACTACTCAATAGGTTTAGATACTACATGATAGGTTTAGATACTACATGACAGATTTAGATACTACATGACAGGTTTAGATACAACATGATAGGTTTAGATACTACATGATAGGTTTAGATACTACATGATGGGTTTAGATACTACATGACGGGTTTAGATACTAGATGACGGGTTTAGATACTACATGACGGGTTTAGATACTACATGACGGGTTTAGATACTACATGACGGGTTTAGATACTACATGACGGGTTTAGATACTACATGACGGGTTTAGATACTACATGACGGGTTTAGATACTACATGACGGGTTTAGATACTAGATGACGGGTTTAGATACTAGATGACGGGTTTAGATACTACATGACGGGTTTAGATACTACATGATGGGTTTAGATACTACATGATAGGTTTAGATACTACATGATAGGTTTAGATACTACATGATAGGTTTAGATACTACATGACAGGTTTAGATACTACATGACAGGTTTAGATACTACATGACAGGTTTAGATACTACATGATAGGTTTAGATACTACATGATAGGTTTAGATACTACATGATAGGTTTAGATACCACATGATAGGTTTAGATATCACATGATAGGTTTAGAAACAACATGATAGGTTTAGATACTACATGATACGTTTAGATACTACATGATAGGTTTAGATACTACATGATAGGTTTAGATACTACATGATAGGTTTAGATACTAGATGATAGGTTTAGATACTATATGATAGGTTTAGATACTACATGATAGGTTTAGATACTACATGATAGGTTTAGATACTACATGATAGGTTTAGATACTACATGATAGGTTTAGATACTACATGATAGGTTTAGATACTACATGATAGGTTTAGATACTACATGATAGGTTTAGATACTACATGATAGGTTTAGATACTACATGATTGGTTTAGATACTACATGATAGGTTTAGATACTACATGATAGGTTTAGATACTACATGACAGGTTTAGATACTACATGACAGGTTTAGATACTACATGATAGGTTTAGATACTACATGATAGGTTTAGATACTACATGATAGGTTTAGATACTACATGATAGGTTTAGATACTACATGATAGGTTTAGATACTACATGACAGGTTTAGATACTACATGACAGGTTTAGATACTACATAATAGGTTTAGATACTACATGATAGGTTTAGATACTACATGATAGGTTTAGATACTACATGACAGGTTTAGATACTACATGACAGGTTTAGATACTACATGACAGGTTTAGATACACATGATAGGTTTAGATACTACATGATAGGTTTAGATACTACATGATAGGTTTAGATACTACATGATAGGTTTAGATACTACGTGATAGGTTTAGATACTACATGATAGGTTTAGATACTACATGATAGGTTTAGATACTACATGATAGGTTTAGATACTACATGATAGGTTTAGATACTACATGATAGGTTTAGATACTACATGATAGGTTTAGACACTACATTATAGGTTTAGATACTACATGATAGGTTTAGATACCACATGATAGGTTTAGAAACAACATGATAGGTTTAGATACTACATGATACGTTTAGATACTACATGATAGGTTTAGATACTACATGATAGGTTTAGATACTACATGATAGGTTTAGATACTACATGATAGGTTTAGATACTACATGATAGGTTTAGATACTACATGATTGGTTTAGATACTACATGATAGGTTTAGATACTACATGATAGGTTTAGATACTACATGACAGGTTTAGATACTACATGACAGGTTTAGATACTACATGATAGGTTTAGATACTACATGATAGGTTTAGATACTACATGATAGATTTAGATACTACATGATAGGTTTAGATACTACATGATAGGTTTAGATACTACATGACAGGTTTAGATACTACATGACAGGTTTAGATACTACATAATAGGTTTAGATACTACATGATAGGTTTAGATACTACATGATAGGTTTAGATACTACATGACAGGTTTAGATACTACATGACAGGTTTAGATACTACATGACAGGTTTAGATACTACATGATAGGTATAGATACTACATGACAGGTTTAGATACTACATGACAGGTTTAGATACTACATGACAGGTTTAGATACTACATGACAGGTTTAGATACTACATGACAGGTTTAGATACTACATGACAGGTTTAGATACTACATGATAGGTTTAGATACCACATGATAGGTTTAGATACCACATGATAGGTTTAGAAACAACATGATAGGTTTAGATACTACATGATACGTTTAGATACTACATGATAGGTTTAGATACTACATGATAGGTTTAGATACTACATGATAGGTTTAGATACTACATGATAGGTTTAGATACTATATGATAGGTTTAGATACTACATGATAGGTTTAGATACAACATGATAGGTTTAGATACTACATGATAGGTTTAGATACTACATGATAGGTTTAGACACTACATTATAGGTTTAGATACTACATGATAGATTTAGATACTACATGATAGGTTTAGATACTACATGATAGGTTTAGATACTACATGACAGGTTTAGATACTACATGACAGGTTTAGATACTACATGATAGGTTTAGATACTACATGATAGGTTTAGATACTACATGATAGGTTTAGATACTACATGATAGGTTTAGATACTACATGATAGGTTTAGATACTACATGACAGGTTTAGATACTACATAATAGGTTTAGATACTACATGATAGGTTTAGATACTACATGATAGGTTTAGATACTACATGACAGGTTTAGATACTACATGACAGGTTTAGATACACATGATAGGTTTAGATACTACATGATAGGTTTAGATACTACATGATAGGTTTAGATACTACATGATAGGTTTAGATACTACATGATAGGTTTAGATACTACGTGATAGGTTTAGATACTACATGATAGGTTTAGATACTACATGATAGGTTTAGATACTACATGATAGGTTTAGATACTACATGATAGGTTTAGATACTACATGATAGGTTTAGATACTACATGATAGGTTTAGACACTACATTATAGGTTTAGATACTACATGATAGGTTTAGATACCACATGATAGGTTTAGAAACAACATGATAGGTTTAGATACTACATGATACGTTTAGATACTACATGATAGGTTTAGATACTACATGATAGGTTTAGATACTACATGATAGGTTTAGATACTACATGATAGGTTTAGATACTACATGATAGGTTTAGATACTACATGATTGGTTTAGATACTACATGATAGGTTTAGATACTACATGATAGGTTTAGATACTACATGACAGGTTTAGATACTACATGACAGGTTTAGATACTACATGACAGGTTTAGATACTACATGATAGGTTTAGATACTACATGATAGGTTTAGATACTACATGATAGGTTTAGATACTACATGATAGGTTTAGATACTACATGACAGGTTTAGATACTACATGACAGGTTTAGATACTACATAATAGGTTTAGATACTACATGATAGGTTTAGATACTACATGATAGGTTTAGATACTACATGACAGGTTTAGATACTACATGACAGGTTTAGATACTACATGACAGGTTTAGATACTACATGATAGGTATAGATACTACATGACAGGTTTAGATACTACATGACAGGTTTAGATACTACATGACAGGTTTAGATACTACATGACAGGTTTAGATACTACATGACAGGTTTAGATACTACATGACAGGTTTAGATACTACATGATAGGTTTAGATACTACATGATAGGTTTAGATACTACATGATAGGTTTAGATACCACATGATAGGTTTAGATACCACATGATAGGTTTAGAAACAACATGATAGGTTTAGATACTACATGATACGTTTAGATACTACATGATAGGTTTAGATACTACATGATAGGTTTAGATACTACATGATAGGTTTAGATACTACATGATAGGTTTAGATACTACATGATAGGTTTAGATACTACATGATAGGTTTAGACACTACATTATAGGTTTAGATACTACATGATAGGTTTAGATACTACATGACAGGTTTAGATACTACATGACAGGTTTAGATACTACATAATAGGTTTAGATACTACATGATAGGTTTAGATACTACATGATAGGTTTAGATACTACATGACAGGTTTAGATACTACATGACAGGTTTAGATACTACATGACAGGTTTAGATACTACATGATAGGTATAGATACTACATGACAGGTTTAGATACTACATGACAGGTTTAGATACTACATGACAGGTTTAGATACTACATGACAGGTTTAGATACTACATGACAGGTTTAGATACTACATGACAGGTTTAGATACTACATGATAGGTTTAGATACTACATGATAGGTTTAGATACTACATGATAGGTTTAGATACCACATGATAGGTTTAGATACCACATGATAGGTTTAGAAACAACATGATAGGTTTAGATACTACATGAAACGTTTAGATACTACATGATAGGTTTAGATACTACATGATAGGTTTAGATACTACATGATAGGTTTAGATACTACATGATAGGTTTAGATACTATATGATAGGTTTAGATACTACATGATAGGTTTAGATACTACATGATAGGTTTAGATACTACATGATAGGTTTAGATACTACATGATAGGTTTAGATACTACATGATAGGTTTAGACACTACATTATAGGTTTAGATACTACATGATAGATTTAGATACTACATGATAGGTTTAGATACTACATGATAGGTTTAGATACTAAATGATAGGTTTAGCTACTACTCAATAGGTTTAGATACTACATGATAGGTTTAGATACTACATGACAGATTTAGATACTACATGACAGGTTTAGATACAACATGATAGGTTTAGATACTACATGATAGGTTTAGATACTACATGATGGGTTTAGATACTACATGACGGGTTTAGATACTAGATGACGGGTTTAGATACTACATGACGGGTTTAGATACTACATGACGGGTTTAGATACTACATGACGGGTTTAGATACTACATGACGGGTTTAGATACTACATGACGGGTTTAGATACTACATGACGGGTTTAGATACTAGATGACAGGTTTAGATACTACATGACGGGTTTAGATACTACATGACGGGTTTAGATACTAGATTATATGTTTAGATACTACATGATATGTTTAGATACTACATGACGGGTTTAGATACTACATGACGGGTTTAGATACTACATGACGGGTTTAGATACTACATGACGGGTTTAGATACTAGATGACGGGTTTAGATACTAGATTATATGTTTAGATACTACATGACAGGTTTAGATACTACATGACAGGTTTAGATACTACATGACAGGTTTAGATACTACATGACAGGTTTAGATACTACATGATAGGTTTAGATACTACATGATAGGTTTAGATACTACATGATAGGTTTAGATACTACATGATAGGTTTAGATACCACATGATAGGTTTAGATACCACATGATAGGTTTAGATACCACATGATAGGTTTAGATACCACATGATAGGTTTAGAAACCACATGATAGGTTTAGATACTACATGATAGGTTTAGATACTACATGATAGGTTTAGATACTACATGATAGGTTTAGATACTACATGATAGGTTTAGATACTACATGATAGGTTTAGATACTACATGATAGGTTTAGATACTACATGATAGGTTTAGATACTACATGATTGGTTTAGATACTACATGATAGGTTTAGATACTACATGATAGGTTTAGATACTACGTGACAGGTTTAGATACTACATGACAGGTTTAGATACTACATGATAGGTTTAGATACTACATGATAGGTTTAGATACTACATGATAGGTTTAGATACTACATGATAGGTTTAGATACTACATGATAGATTTAGATACTACATGACAGGTTTAGATACTACATGACAGGTTTAGATACTACATGATAGGTTTAGATACTACATGATAGGTTTAGATACTACATGATAGGTTTAGATACTACATGACAGGTTTAGATACTACATGACAGGTTTAGATACTACATGACAGGTTTAGATACTACATGATAGGTTTAGATACTACATGATAGGTTTAGATACTACATGATAGGTTTAGATACCACATGATAGGTTTAGATATCACATGATAGGTTTAGAAACAACATGATAGGTTTAGATACTACATGATAGGTTTAGATACTACATGATAGGTTTAGATACTACATGATAGGTTTAGATACTACATGATAGGTTTAGATACTACATGATAGGTTTAGACACTACATTATAGGTTTAGATACTACATGATAGGTTTAGATACCACATGATAGGTTTAGAAACAACATGATAGGTTTAGATACTACATGATACGTTTAGATACTACATGATAGGTTTAGATACTACATGATAGGTTTAGATACTACATGATAGGTTTAGATACTACATGATAGGTTTAGATACTACATGATAGGTTTAGATACTACATGATTGGTTTAGATACTACATGATAGGTTTAGATACTACATGACAGGTTTAGATACTACATGACAGGTTTAGATACTACATGATAGGTTTAGATACTACATGATAGGTTTAGATACTACATGATAGGTTTAGATACTACATGATAGGTTTAGATACTACATGATAGGTTTAGATACTACATGATAGGTTTAGATACTACATGATAGGTTTAGATACTACATGATAGGTTTAGATACTACATGATAGGTTTAGATACTACATGATAGGTTTAGACACTACATTATAGGTTTAGATACTACATGATAGGTTTAGATACTACATGACAGGTTTAGATACTACATGACAGGTTTAGATACTACATAATAGGTTTAGATACTACATGATAGGTTTAGATACTACATGATAGGTTTAGATACTACATGACAGGTTTAGATACTACATGACAGGTTTAGATACTACATGACAGGTTTAGATACTACATGATAGGTATAGATACTACATGACAGGTTTAGATACTACATGACAGGTTTAGATACTACATGACAGGTTTAGATACTACATGACAGGTTTAGATACTACATGACAGGTTTAGATACTACATGACAGGTTTAGATACTACATGATAGGTTTAGATACTACATGATAGGTTTAGATACTACATGATAGGTTTAGATACCACATGATAGGTTTAGATACCACATGATAGGTTTAGAAACAACATGATAGGTTTAGATACTACATGAAACGTTTAGATACTACATGATAGGTTTAGATACTACATGATAGGTTTAGATACTACATGATAGGTTTAGATACTACATGATAGGTTTAGATACTATATGATAGGTTTAGATACTACATGATAGGTTTAGATACTACATGATAGGTTTAGATACTACATGATAGGTTTAGATACTACATGATAGGTTTAGATACTACATGATAGGTTTAGACACTACATTATAGGTTTAGATACTACATGATAGATTTAGATACTACATGATAGGTTTAGATACTACATGATAGGTTTAGATACTAAATGATAGGTTTAGCTACTACTCAATAGGTTTAGATACTACATGATAGGTTTAGATACTACATGACAGATTTAGATACTACATGACAGGTTTAGATACAACATGATAGGTTTAGATACTACATGATAGGTTTAGATACTACATGATGGGTTTAGATACTACATGACGGGTTTAGATACTAGATGACGGGTTTAGATACTACATGACGGGTTTAGATACTACATGACGGGTTTAGATACTACATGACGGGTTTAGATACTACATGACGGGTTTAGATACTACATGACGGGTTTAGATACTACATGACGGGTTTAGATACTAGATGACAGGTTTAGATACTACATGACGGGTTTAGATACTACATGACGGGTTTAGATACTAGATTATATGTTTAGATACTACATGATATGTTTAGATACTACATGACGGGTTTAGATACTACATGACGGGTTTAGATACTACATGACGGGTTTAGATACTACATGACGGGTTTAGATACTAGATGACGGGTTTAGATACTAGATTATATGTTTAGATACTACATGACAGGTTTAGATACTACATGACAGGTTTAGATACTACATGACAGGTTTAGATACTACATGACAGGTTTAGATACTACATGATAGGTTTAGATACTACATGATAGGTTTAGATACTACATGATAGGTTTAGATACTACATGATAGGTTTAGATACCACATGATAGGTTTAGATACCACATGATAGGTTTAGAAACAACATGATAGGTTTAGATACTACATGAAACGTTTAGATACTACATGATAGGTTTAGATACTACATGATAGGTTTAGATACTACATGATAGGTTTAGATACTACATGATAGGTTTAGATACTATATGATAGGTTTAGATACTACATGATAGGTTTAGATACTACATGATAGGTTTAGATACTACATGATAGGTTTAGATACTACATGATAGGTTTAGATACTACATGATAGGTTTAGACACTACATTATAGGTTTAGATACTACATGATAGATTTAGATACTACATGATAGGTTTAGATACTACATGATAGGTTTAGATACTAAATGATAGGTTTAGCTACTACTCAATAGGTTTAGATACTACATGATAGGTTTAGATACTACATGACAGATTTAGATACTACATGACAGGTTTAGATACAACATGATAGGTTTAGATACTACATGATAGGTTTAGATACTACATGATGGGTTTAGATACTACATGACGGGTTTAGATACTAGATGACGGGTTTAGATACTACATGACGGGTTTAGATACTACATGACGGGTTTAGATACTACATGACGGGTTTAAATACTACATGACGGGTTTAGATACTACATGACGGGTTTAGATACTACATGACGGGTTTAGATACTAGATGACAGGTTTAGATACTACATGACGGGTTTAGATACTACATGACGGGTTTAGATACTAGATTATATGTTTAGATACTACATGATATGTTTAGATACTACATGACGGGTTTAGATACTACATGACGGGTTTAGATACTACATGACGGGTTTAGATACTACATGACGGGTTTAGATACTAGATGACGGGTTTAGATACTAGATTATATGTTTAGATACTACATGACAGGTTTAGATACTACATGACAGGTTTAGATACTACATGACAGGTTTAGATACTACATGACAGGTTTAGATACTACATGATAGGTTTAGATACTACATGATAGGTTTAGATACTACATGATAGGTTTAGATACTACATGATAGGTTTAGATACCACATGATAGGTTTAGATACCACATGATAGGTTTAGATACCACATGATAGGTTTAGATACCACATGATAGGTTTAGAAACCACATGATAGGTTTAGATACTACATGATAGGTTTAGATACTACATGATAGGTTTAGATACTACATGATAGGTTTAGATACTACATGATAGGTTTAGATACTACATGATAGGTTTAGATACTACATGATAGGTTTAGATACTACATGATTGGTTTAGATACTACATGATAGGTTTAGATACTACGTGATAGGTTTAGATACTACGTGACAGGTTTAGATACTACATGACAGGTTTAGATACTACATGACAGGTTTAGATACTACATGATAGGTTTAGATACTACATGATAGGTTTAGATACTACATGATAGGTTTAGATACTACATGATAGATTTAGATACTACATGACAGGTTTAGATACTACATGACAGGTTTAGATACTACATGATAGGTTTAGATACTACATGATAGGTTTAGATACTAGATGATAGGTTTAGATACTACATGATAGGTTTAGATACTACATGATAGGTTTAGATACTACATGATAGGTTTAGATACTACATGATAGGTTTAGATACTACATGATAGGTTTAGATACTACATGATAGGTTTAGATACTACATGATAGGTTTAGATACTACATGATAGGTTTAGATACTACATGATAGGTTTAGATACTACATGATTGGTTTAGATACTACATGATAGGTTTAGATACTACATGATAGGTTTAGATACTACATGACAGGTTTAGATACTACATGACAGGTTTAGATACTACATGATAGGTTTAGATACTACATGATAGGTTTAGATACTACATGATAGGTTTAGATACTACATGATAGGTTTAGATACTACATGATAGGTTTAGATACTACATGATAGGTTTAGATACTACATGATAGGTTTAGATACTACATGATAGGTTTAGACACTACATTATAGGTTTAGATACTACATGATAGATTTAGATACTACATGATAGGTTTAGATACTACATGATAGGTTTAGATACTAAATGATAGGTTTAGCTACTACTCAATAGGTTTAGATACTACATGATAGGTTTAGATACTACATGACAGATTTAGATACTACATGACAGGTTTAGATACAACATGATAGGTTTAGATACTACATGATAGGTTTAGATACTACATGATGGGTTTAGATACTACATGACGGGTTTAGATACTAGATGACGGGTTTAGATACTACATGACGGGTTTAGATACTACATGACGGGTTTAGATACTACATGACGGGTTTAGATACTACATGACGGGTTTAGATACTACATGACGGGTTTAGATACTACATGACGGGTTTAGATACTAGATGACGGGTTTAGATACTACATGACGGGTTTAGATACTACATGACGGGTTTAGATACTAGATTATATGTTTAGATACTACATGATATGTTTAGATACTACATGACGGGTTTAGATACTACATGACGGGTTTAGATACTACATGACGGGTTTAGATACTACATGACGGGTTTAGATACTAGATGACGGGTTTAGATACTAGATTATATGTTTAGATACTACATGACAGGTTTAGATACTACATGACAGGTTTAGATACTACATGACAGGTTTAGATACTACATGACAGGTTTAGATACTACATGATAGGTTTAGATACTACATGATAGGTTTAGATACTACATGATAGGTTTAGATACTACATGATAGGTTTAGATACCACATGATAGGTTTAGATACCACATGATAGGTTTAGATACCACATGATAGGTTTAGATACCACATGATAGGTTTAGAAACCACATGATAGGTTTAGATACTACATGATAGGTTTAGATACTACATGATAGGTTTAGATACTACATGATAGGTTTAGATACTACATGATAGGTTTAGATACTACATGATAGGTTTAGATACTACATGATAGGTTTAGATACTACATGATAGGTTTAGATACTACATGATTGGTTTAGATACTACATGATAGGTTTAGATACTACGTGATAGGTTTAGATACTACGTGACAGGTTTAGATACTACATGACAGGTTTAGATACTACATGATAGGTTTAGATACTACATGATAGGTTTAGATACTACATGATAGGTTTAGATACTACATGATAGGTTTAGATACTACATGATAGATTTAGATACTACATGACAGGTTTAGATACTACATGACAGGTTTAGATACTACATGATAGGTTTAGATACTACATGATAGGTTTAGATACTACATGATAGGTTTAGATACTACATGACAGGTTTAGATACTACATGACAGGTTTAGATACTACATGACAGGTTTAGATACTACATGATAGGTTTAGATACTACATGATAGGTTTAGATACTACATGATAGGTTTAGATACCACATGATAGGTTTAGATATCACATGATAGGTTTAGAAACAACATGATAGGTTTAGATACTACATGATACGTTTAGATACTACATGATAGGTTTAGATACTACATGATAGGTTTAGATACTACATGATAGGTTTAGATACTAGATGATAGGTTTAGATACTATATGATAGGTTTAGATACTACATGATAGGTTTAGATACTACATGATAGGTTTAGATACTACATGATAGGTTTAGATACTACATGATAGGTTTAGATACTACATGATAGGTTTAGATACTACATGATAGGTTTAGATACTACATGATAGGTTTAGATACTACATGATAGGTTTAGATACTACATGATTGGTTTAGATACTACATGATAGGTTTAGATACTACATGATAGGTTTAGATACTACATGACAGGTTTAGATACTACATGACAGGTTTAGATACTACATGACAGGTTTAGATACTACATGATAGGTTTAGATACTACATGATAGGTTTAGATACTACATGATAGGTTTAGATACTACATGATAGGTTTAGTTACTACATGATAGGTTTAGATACTACATGATAGGTTTAGATACTACATGACAGGTTTAGATACTACATAATAGGTTTAGATACTACATGATAGGTTTAGATACTACATGATAGGTTTAGATACTACATGACAGGTTTAGATACTACATGACAGGTTTAGATACACATGATAGGTTTAGATACTACATGATAGGTTTAGATACTACATGATAGGTTTAGATACTACATGATAGGTTTAGATACTACGTGATAGGTTTAGATACTACGTGATAGGTTTAGATACTACGTGATAGGTTTAGATACTACATGATAGGTTTAGATACTACATGATAGGTTTAGATACTACATGATAGGTTTAGATACTACATGATAGGTTTAGATACTACATGATAGGTTTAGACACTACATTATAGGTTTAGATACTACATGATAGGTTTAGATACCACATGATAGGTTTAGAAACAACATGATAGGTTTAGATACTACATGATACGTTTAGATACTACATGATAGGTTTAGATACTACATGATAGGTTTAGATACTACATGATAGGTTTAGATACTACATGATAGGTTTAGATACTACATGATAGGTTTAGATACTACATGATTGGTTTAGATACTACATGATAGGTTTAGATACTACATGATAGGTTTAGATACTACATGACAGGTTTAGATACTACATGACAGGTTTAGATACTACATGATAGGTTTAGATACTACATGATAGGTTTAGATACTACATGATAGGTTTAGATACTACATGATAGGTTTAGATACTACATGATAGGTTTAGATACTACATGACAGGTTTAGATACTACATGACAGGTTTAGATACTACATAATAGGTTTAGATACTACATGATAGGTTTAGATACTACATGATAGGTTTAGATACTACATGACAGGTTTAGATACTACATGACAGGTTTAGATACTACATGACAGGTTTAGATACTACATGATAGGTATAGATACTACATGACAGGTTTAGATACTACATGACAGGTTTAGATACTACATGACAGGTTTAGATACTACATGACAGGTTTAGATACTACATGACAGGTTTAGATACTACATGACAGGTTTAGATACTACATGATAGGTTTAGATACTACATGATAGGTTTAGATACTACATGATAGGTTTAGATACCACATGATAGGTTTAGATACCACATGATAGGTTTAGAAACAACATGATAGGTTTAGATACTACATGATACGTTTAGATACTACATGATAGGTTTAGATACTACATGATAGGTTTAGATACTACATGATAGGTTTAGATACTACATGATAGGTTTAGATACTATATGATAGGTTTAGATACTACATGATAGGTTTAGATACTACATAATAGGTTTAGATACTACATGATAGGTTTAGATACTACATGATAGGTTTAGATACTACATGATAGGTTTAGACACTACATTATAGGTTTAGATACTACATGATAGATTTAGATACTACATGATAGGTTTAGATACTACATGATAGGTTTAGATACTACATGATAGGTTTAGATACTACATGATGGGTTTAGATACTACATGACGGGTTTAGATACTAGATGACGGGTTTAGATACTACATGACGGGTTTAGATACTACATGACGGGTTTAGATACTACATGACGGGTTTAGATACTACATGGCGGGTTTAGATACTACATGACGGGTTTAGATACTACATGACGGGTTTAGATACTAGATGACAGGTTTAGATACTAGATGACGGGTTTAGATACTACATGACGGGTTTAGATACTAGATTATATGTTTAGATACTACATGATATGTTTAGATACTACATGACGGGTTTAGATACTACATGACGGGTTTAGATACTACATGACGGGTTTAGATACTACATGACGGGTTTAGATACTAGATGACGGGTTTAGATACTAGATTATATGTTTAGATACTACATGACAGGTTTAGATACTACATGACAGGTTTAGATACTACATGACAGGTTTAGATACTACATGACAGGTTTAGATACTACATGATAGGTTTAGATACTACATGATAGGTTTAGATACTACATGATAGGTTTAGATACTACATGATAGGTTTAGATACCACATGATAGGTTTAGATACCACATGATAGGTTTAGATACCACATGATAGGTTTAGATACCACATGATAGGTTTAGAAACCACATGATAGGTTTAGATACTACATGATAGGTTTAGATACTACATGATAGGTTTAGATACTACATGATAGGTTTAGATACTACATGATAGGTTTAGATACTACATGATAGGTTTAGATACTACATGATAGGTTTAGATACTACATGATTGGTTTAGATACTACATGATAGGTTTAGATACTACATGATAGGTTTAGATACTACGTGACAGGTTTAGATACTACATGACAGGTTTAGATACTACATGATAGGTTTAGATACTACATGATAGGTTTAGATACTACATGATAGGTTTAGATACTACATGATAGGTTTAGATACTACATGATAGATTTAGATACTACATGACAGGTTTAGATACTACATGACAGGTTTAGATACTACATGATAGGTTTAGATACTACATGATAGGTTTAGATACTACATGATAGGTTTAGATACTACATGACAGGTTTAGATACTACATGACAGGTTTAGATACTACATGACAGGTTTAGATACTACATGACAGGTTTAGATACTACATGATAGGTTTAGATACTACATGATAGGTTTAGATACTACATGATAGGTTTAGATACTACATGATAGGTTTAGATACCACATGATAGGTTTAGATACCACATGATAGGTTTAGATACCACATGATAGGTTTAGATACCACATGATAGGTTTAGAAACCACATGATAGGTTTAGATACTACATGATAGGTTTAGATACTACATGATAGGTTTAGATACTACATGATAGGTTTAGATACTACATGATAGGTTTAGATACTACATGATAGGTTTAGATACTACATGATAGGTTTAGATACTACGTGACAGGTTTAGATACTACATGACAGGTTTAGATACTACATGATAGGTTTAGATACTACATGATAGGTTTAGATACTACATGATAGGTTTAGATACTACATGATAGGTTTAGATACTACATGATAGGTTTAGATACTACATGATAGATTTAGATACTACATGACAGGTTTAGATACTACATGACAGGTTTAGATACTACATGATAGGTTTAGATACTACA
The DNA here is from genome assembly GCF_029448725.1 of Salvelinus fontinalis. Lineage (NCBI taxonomy): Eukaryota > Metazoa > Chordata > Actinopteri > Salmoniformes > Salmonidae > Salvelinus > Salvelinus fontinalis. The sequence continues at coordinate 3,271,101 of NW_026600210.1, read as the reverse complement.
TGATAGGTTTAGATACTACATGATAGGTTTAGATACTACATGACAGGTTTAGATACTACATGACAGGTTTAGATACTACATGACAGGTTTAGATACTACATGATAGGTTTAGATACTACATGATAGGTTTAGATACTACATGATAGGTTTAGATACCACATGATAGGTTTAGATATCACATGATAGGTTTAGAAACAACATGATAGGTTTAGATACTACATGATACGTTTAGATACTACATGATAGGTTTAGATACTACATGATAGGTTTAGATACTACATGATAGGTTTAGATACTAGATGATAGGTTTAGATACTATATGATAGGTTTAGATACTACATGATAGGTTTAGATACTACATGATAGGTTTAGATACTACATGATAGGTTTAGATACTACATGATAGGTTTAGATAGTACATGATAGGTTTAGATACTACATGATAGGTTTAGATAGTACATGATAGGTTTAGATACTACATGATAGGTTTAGATACTACATGATAGGTTTAGATACTACATGATAGGTTTAGATACTACATGATTGGTTTAGATACTACATGATAGGTTTAGATACTACATGATAGGTTTAGATACTACATGACAGGTTTAGATACTACATGACAGGTTTAGATACTACATGATAGGTTTAGATACTACATGATAGGTTTAGATACTACATGATAGGTTTAGATACTACATGATAGGTTTAGATACTACATGATAGGTTTAGATACTACATGACAGGTTTAGATACTACATGACAGGTTTAGATACTACATAATAGGTTTAGATACTACATGATAGGTTTAGATACTACATGATAGGTTTAGATACTATATGACAGGTTTAGATACTACATGACAGGTTTAGATACACATGATAGGTTTAGATACTACATGATAGGTTTAGATACTACATGATAGGTTTAGATACTACGTGATAGGTTTAGATACTACGTGATAGGTTTAGATACTACGTGATAGGTTTAGATACTACATGATAGGTTTAGATACTACATGATAGGTTTAGATACTACATGATAGGTTTAGATACTACATGATAGGTTTAGATACTACATGATAGGTTTAGATACTACATGATAGGTTTAGACACTATATTATAGGTTTAGATACTACATGATAGGTTTAGATACCACATGATAGGTTTAGAAACAACATGATAGGTTTAGATACTACATGATACGTTTAGATACTACATGATAGGTTTAGATACTACATGATAGGTTTAGATACTACATGATAGGTTTAGATACTACATGATAGGTTTAGATACTACATGATAGGTTTAGATACTACATGATTGGTTTAGATACTACATGATAGGTTTAGATACTACATGATTGGTTTAGATACTACATGATAGGTTTAGATACTACATGATAGGTTTAGATACTACATGACAGGTTTAGATACTACATGACAGGTTTAGATACTACATGATAGGTTTAGATACTACATGATAGGTTTAGATACTACATGATAGGTTTAGATACTACATGATAGGTTTAGATACTACATGATAGGTTTAGATACTACATGACAGGTTTAGATACTACATGACAGGTTTAGATACTACATAATAGGTTTAGATACTACATGATAGGTTTAGATACTACATGATAGGTTTAGATACTACATGACAGGTTTAGATACTACATGACAGGTTTAGATACTACATGACAGGTTTAGATACTACATGATAGGTATAGATACTACATGACAGGTTTAGATACTACATGACAGGTTTAGATACTACATGACAGGTTTAGATACTACATGACAGGTTTAGATACTACATGACAGGTTTAGATACTACATGACAGGTTTAGATACTACATGATAGGTTTAGATACTACATGATAGGTTTAGATACTACATGATAGGTTTAGATACCACATGATAGGTTTAGATACCACATGATAGGTTTAGAAACAACATGATAGGTTTAGATACTACATGATACGTTTAGATACTACATGATAGGTTTAGATACTACATGATAGGTTTAGATACTACATGATAGGTTTAGATACTACATGATAGGTTTAGATACTATATGATAGGTTTAGATACTACATGATAGGTTTAGATACTACATGATAGGTTTAGATACTACATGATAGGTTTAGATACTACATGATAGGTTTAGATACTACATGATAGGTTTAGACACTACATTATAGGTTTAGATACTACATGATAGATTTAGATACTACATGATAGGTTTAGATACTACATGATAGGTTTAGATACTACATGATAGGTTTAGATACTACATGATGGGTTTAGATACTACATGACGGGTTTAGATACTAGATGACGGGTTTAGATACTACATGACGGGTTTAGATACTACATGACGGGTTTAGATACTACATGACGGGTTTAGATACTACATGACGGGTTTAGATACTACATGACGGGTTTAGATACTACATGACGGGTTTAGATACTAGATGACAGGTTTAGATACTAGATGACGGGTTTAGATACTACATGACGGGTTTAGATACTAGATTATATGTTTAGATACTACATGATATGTTTAGATACTACATGACGGGTTTAGATACTACATGACGGGTTTAGATACTACATGACGGGTTTAGATACTACATGACGGGTTTAGATACTAGATGACGGGTTTAGATACTAGATTATATGTTTAGATACTACATGACAGGTTTAGATACTACATGACAGGTTTAGATACTACATGACAGGTTTAGATACTACATGACAGGTTTAGATACTACATGATAGGTTTAGATACTACATGATAGGTTTAGATACTACATGATAGGTTTAGATACTACATGATAGGTTTAGATACCACATGATAGGTTTAGATACCACATGATAGGTTTAGATACCACATGATAGGTTTAGATACCACATGATAGGTTTAGAAACCACATGATAGGTTTAGATACTACATGATAGGTTTAGATACTACATGATAGGTTTAGATACTACATGATAGGTTTAGATACTACATGATAGGTTTAGATACTACATGATAGGTTTAGATACTACATGATAGGTTTAGATACTACATGATTGGTTTAGATACTACATGATAGGTTTAGATACTACATGATAGGTTTAGATACTACGTGACAGGTTTAGATACTACATGACAGGTTTAGATACTACATGATAGGTTTAGATACTACATGATAGGTTTAGATACTACATGATAGGTTTAGATACTACATGATAGGTTTAGATACTACATGATAGATTTAGATACTACATGACAGGTTTAGATACTACATGACAGGTTTAGATACTACATGATAGGTTTAGATACTACATGATAGGTTTAGATACTACATGATAGGTTTAGATACTACATGACAGGTTTAGATACTACATGACAGGTTTAGATACTACATGACAGGTTTAGATACTACATGACAGGTTTAGATACTACATGATAGGTTTAGATACTACATGATAGGTTTAGATACTACATGATAGGTTTAGATACTACATGATAGGTTTAGATACCACATGATAGGTTTAGATACCACATGATAGGTTTAGATACCACATGATAGGTTTAGATACCACATGATAGGTTTAGAAACCACATGATAGGTTTAGATACTACATGATAGGTTTAGATACTACATGATAGGTTTAGATACTACATGATAGGTTTAGATACTACATGATAGGTTTAGATACTACATGATAGGTTTAGATACTACATGATAGGTTTAGATACTACATGATAGGTTTAGATACTACATGATTGGTTTAGATACTACATGATAGGTTTAGATACTACATGATAGGTTTAGATACTACGTGACAGGTTTAGATACTACATGACAGGTTTAGATACTACATGATAGGTTTAGATACTACATGATAGGTTTAGATACTACATGATAGGTTTAGATACTACATGATAGGTTTAGATACTACATGATAGGTTTAGATACTACATGATAGATTTAGATACTACATGACAGGTTTAGATACTACATGACAGGTTTAGATACTACATGATAGGTTTAGATACTACATGATAGGTTTAGATACTACATGATAGGTTTAGATACTACATGACAGGTTTAGATACTACATGACAGGTTTAGATACTACATGACAGGTTTAGATACTACATGATAGGTTTAGATACTACATGATAGGTTTAGATACTACATGATAGGTTTAGATACCACATGATAGGTTTAGATATCACATGATAGGTTTAGAAACAACATGATAGGTTTAGATACTACATGATACGTTTAGATACTACATGATAGGTTTAGATACTACATGATAGGTTTAGATACTACATGATAGGTTTAGATACTAGATGATAGGTTTAGATACTATATGATAGGTTTAGATACTACATGATAGGTTTAGATACTACATGATAGGTTTAGATACTACATGATAGGTTTAGATACTACATGATAGGTTTAGATAGTACATGATAGGTTTAGATACTACATGATAGGTTTAGATACTACATGATAGGTTTAGATACTACATGATAGGTTTAGATACTACATGATTGGTTTAGATACTACATGATAGGTTTAGATACTACATGATAGGTTTAGATACTACATGACAGGTTTAGATACTACATGACAGGTTTAGATACTACATGATAGGTTTAGATACTACATGATAGGTTTAGATACTACATGATAGGTTTAGATACTACATGATAGGTTTAGATACTACATGATAGGTTTAGATACTACATGACAGGTTTAGATACTACATGACAGGTTTAGATACTACATAATAGGTTTAGATACTACATGATAGGTTTAGATACTACATGATAGGTTTAGATACTATATGACAGGTTTAGATACTACATGACAGGTTTAGATACACATGATAGGTTTAGATACTACATGATAGGTTTAGATACTACATGATAGGTTTAGATACTACATGATAGGTTTAGATACTACATGATAGGTTTAGATACTACGTGATAGGTTTAGATACTACATGATAGGTTTAGATACTACATGATAGGTTTAGATACTACATGATAGGTTTAGATACTACATGATAGGTTTAGATACTACATGATAGGTTTAGATACTACATGATAGGTTTAGACACTATATTATAGGTTTAGATACTACATGATAGGTTTAGATACCACATGATAGGTTTAGAAACAACATGATAGGTTTAGATACTACATGATACGTTTAGATACTACATGATAGGTTTAGATACTACATGATAGGTTTAGATACTACATGATAGGTTTAGATACTACATGATAGGTTTAGATACTACATGATAGGTTTAGATACTACATGATTGGTTTAGATACTACATGATAGGTTTAGATACTACATGATAGGTTTAGATACTACATGACAGGTTTAGATACTACATGACAGGTTTAGATACTACATGATAGGTTTAGATACTACATGATAGGTTTAGATACTACATGATAGGTTTAGATACTACATGATAGGTTTAGATACTACATGATAGGTTTAGATACTACATGACAGGTTTAGATACTACATGACAGGTTTAGATACTACATGACAGGTTTAGATACTACATGACAGGTTTAGATACTACATGACAGGTTTAGATACTACATGACAGGTTTAGATACTACATGATAGGTTTAGATACTACATGATAGGTTTAGATACTACATGATAGGTTTAGATACCACATGACAGGTTTAGATACTACATGATAGGTTTAGATACTACATGATAGGTTTAGATACTACATGATAGGTTTAGATACCACATGATAGGTTTAGATACCACATGATAGGTTTAGAAACAACATGATAGGTTTAGATACTACATGATACGTTTAGATACTACATGATAGGTTTAGATACTACATGATAGGTTTAGATACTACATGATAGGTTTAGATACTACATGATAGGTTTAGATACTATATGATAGGTTTAGATACTACATGATAGGTTTAGATACTACATGATAGGTTTAGATACTACATGATAGGTTTAGATACTACATGATAGGTTTAGATACTAAATGATAGGTTTAGCTACTACTCAATAGGTTTAGATACTACATGATAGGTTTAGATACTACATGACAGATTTAGATACTACATGACAGGTTTAGATACAACATGATAGGTTTAGATACTACATGATAGGTTTAGATACTACATGATGGGTTTAGATACTACATGACGGGTTTAGATACTAGATGACGGGTTTAGATACTACATGACGGGTTTAGATACTACATGACGGGTTTAGATACTACATGACGGGTTTAGATACTACATGACGGGTTTAGATACTACATGACGGGTTTAGATACTACATGACGGGTTTAGATACTAGATGACAGGTTTAGATACTAGATGACGGGTTTAGATACTACATGACGGGTTTAGATACTAGATTATATGTTTAGATACTACATGATATGTTTAGATACTACATGACGGGTTTAGATACTACATGACGGGTTTAGATACTACATGACGGGTTTAGATACTACATGACGGGTTTAGATACTAGATGACGGGTTTAGATACTAGATTATATGTTTAGATACTACATGACAGGTTTAGATACTACATGACAGGTTTAGATACTACATGACAGGTTTAGATACTACATGACAGGTTTAGATACTACATGATAGGTTTAGATACTACATGATAGGTTTAGATACTACATGATAGGTTTAGATACTACATGATAGGTTTAGATACCACATGATAGGTTTAGATACCACATGATAGGTTTAGATACCACATGATAGGTTTAGATACCACATGATAGGTTTAGAAACCACATGATAGGTTTAGATACTACATGATAGGTTTAGATACTACATGATAGGTTTAGATACTACATGATAGGTTTAGATACTACATGATAGGTTTAGATACTACATGATAGGTTTAGATACTACATGATAGGTTTAGATACTACATGATAGGTTTAGATACTACATGATTGGTTTAGATACTACATGATAGGTTTAGATACTACATGATAGGTTTAGATACTACGTGACAGGTTTAGATACTACATGACAGGTTTAGATACTACATGATAGGTTTAGATACTACATGATAGGTTTAGATACTACATGATAGGTTTAGATACTACATGATAGGTTTAGATACTACATGATAGATTTAGATACTACATGACAGGTTTAGATACTACATGACAGGTTTAGATACTACATGATAGGTTTAGATACTACATGATAGGTTTAGATACTACATGATAGGTTTAGATACTACATGACAGGTTTAGATACTACATGACAGGTTTAGATACTACATGACAGGTTTAGATACTACATGATAGGTTTAGATACTACATGATAGGTTTAGATACTACATGATAGGTTTAGATACCACATGATAGGTTTAGATATCACATGATAGGTTTAGAAACAACATGATAGGTTTAGATACTACATGATACGTTTAGATACTACATGATAGGTTTAGATACTACATGATAGGTTTAGATACTACATGATAGGTTTAGATACTAGATGATAGGTTTAGATACTATATGATAGGTTTAGATACTACATGATAGGTTTAGATACTACATGATAGGTTTAGATACTACATGATAGGTTTAGATACTACATGATAGGTTTAGATACTACATGATAGGTTTAGATACTACATGATAGGTTTAGATACTACATGATAGGTTTAGATACTACATGATTGGTTTAGATACTACATGATAGGTTTAGATACTACATGATAGGTTTAGATACTACATGACAGGTTTAGATACTACATGACAGGTTTAGATACTACATGATAGGTTTAGATACTACATGATAGGTTTAGATACTACATGATAGGTTTAGATACTACATGATAGGTTTAGATACTACATGATAGGTTTAGATACTACATGACAGGTTTAGATACTACATGACAGGTTTAGATACTACATAATAGGTTTAGATACTACATGATAGGTTTAGATACTACATGATAGGTTTAGATACTACATGACAGGTTTAGATACTACATGACAGGTTTAGATACACATGATAGGTTTAGATACTACATGATAGGTTTAGATACTACATGATAGGTTTAGATACTACATGATAGGTTTAGATACTACATGATAGGTTTAGATACTACATGATAGGTTTAGATACTACGTGATAGGTTTAGATACTACATGATAGGTTTAGATACTACATGATAGGTTTAGATACTACATGATAGGTTTAGATACTACATGATAGGTTTAGATACTACATGATAGGTTTAGATACTACATGATAGGTTTAGATACTACATGATAGGTTTAGATACTACATGATAGGTTTAGACACTACATTATAGGTTTAGATACCACATGATAGGTTTAGATACCACATGATAGGTTTAGAAACAACATGATAGGTTTAGATACTACATGATACGTTTAGATACTACATGATAGGTTTAGATACTACATGATAGGTTTAGATACTACATGATAGGTTTAGATACTACATGATAGGTTTAGATACTACATGATAGGTTTAGATACTACATGATTGGTTTAGATACTACATGATAGGTTTAGATACTACATGATAGGTTTAGATACTACATGACAGGTTTAGATACTACATGACAGGTTTAGATACTACATGATAGGTTTAGATACTACATGATAGGTTTAGATACTACATGATAGGTTTAGATACTACATGATAGGTTTAGATACTACATGATAGGTTTAGATACTACATGACAGGTTTAGATACTACATGACAGGTTTAGATACTACATAATTGGTTTACATACTACATGATAGGTTTAGATACTACATGATAGGTTTAGATACTACATGACAGGTTTAGATACTACATGACAGGTTTAGATACTACATGACAGGTTTAGATAATACATGATAGGTATAGATACTACATGACAGGTTTAGATACTACATGACAGGTTTAGATACTACATGACAGGTTTAGATACTACATGACAGGTTTAGATACTACATGACAGGTTTAGATACTACATGACAGGTTTAGATACTACATGATAGATTTAGATACTACATGATAGGTTTAGATACTACATGATAGGTTTAGATACCACATGATAGGTTTAGATACCACATGATAGGTTTAGAAACAACATGATAGGTTTAGATACTACATGATACGTTTAGATACTACATGATAGGTTTAGATACTACATGATAGGTTTAGATACTACATGATAGGTTTAGATACTATATGATAGGTTTAGATACTACATGATAGGTTTAGATACTACATGATAGGTTTAGATACTACATGATAGGTTTAGATACTACATGATAGGTTTAGATACTACATGATAGGTTTAGACACTACATTATAGGTTTAGATACTACATGATAGATTTAGATACTACATGATAGGTTTAGATACTACATGATAGGTTTAGATACTACATGACAGGTTTAGATACTACATGACAGGTTTAGATACTACATGACAGGTTTAGATACTACATGATAGGTTTAGATACTACATGATAGGTTTAGATACTACATGATAGGTTTAGATACCACATGATAGGTTTAGATACCACATGATAGGTTTAGATACCACATGATAGGTTTAGATACCACATGATAGGTTTAGAAACCACATGATAGGTTTAGATACTACATGATAGGTTTAGATACTACATGATAGGTTTAGATACTACATGATAGGTTTAGATACTACATGATAGGTTTAGATACTACATGATAGGTTTAGATACTACATGATAGGTTTAGATACTACATGATAGGTTTAGATACTACATGATTGGTTTAGATACTACATGATAGGTTTAGATACTACATGATAGGTTTAGATACTACGTGACAGGTTTAGATACTACATGACAGGTTTAGATACTACATGATAGGTTTAGATACTACATGATAGGTTTAGATACTACATGATAGGTTTAGATACTACATGATAGGTTTAGATACTACATGATAGATTTAGATACTACATGACAGGTTTAGATACTACATGACAGGTTTAGATACTACATGATAGGTTTAGATACTACATGATAGGTTTAGATACTACATGATAGGTTTAGATACTACATGACAGGTTTAGATACTACATGACAGGTTTAGATACTACATGACAGGTTTAGATACTACATGATAGGTTTAGATACTACATGATAGGTTTAGATACTACATGATAGGTTTAGATACCACATGATAGGTTTAGATATCACATGATAGGTTTAGAAACAACATGATAGGTTTAGATACTACATGATACGTTTAGATACTACATGATAGGTTTAGATACTACATGATAGGTTTAGATACTACATGATAGGTTTAGATACTAGATGATAGGTTTAGATACTATATGATAGGTTTAGATACTACATGATAGGTTTAGATACTACATGATAGGTTTAGATACTACATGATAGGTTTAGATACTACATGATAGGTTTAGATACTACATGATAGGTTTAGATACTACATGATAGGTTTAGATACTACATGATAGGTTTAGATACTATATGATAGGTTTAGATACTACATGATTGGTTTAGATACTACATGATAGGTTTAGATACTACATGATAGGTTTAGATACTACATGACAGGTTTAGATACTACATGATAGATTTAGATACTACATGATAGGTTTAGATACTACATGATAGGTTTAGATACCACATGATAGGTTTAGATACCACATGATAGGTTTAGAAACAACATGATAGGTTTAGATACTACATGATACGTTTAGATACTACATGATAGGTTTAGATACTACATGATAGGTTTAGATACTACATGATAGGTTTAGATACTACATGATAGGTTTAGATACTATATGATAGGTTTAGATACTACATGATAGGTTTAGATACTACATGATAGGTTTAGATACTACATGATAGGTTTAGATACTACATGATAGGTTTAGATACTACATGATAGGTTTAGACACTACATTATAGGTTTAGATACTACATGATAGATTTAGATACTACATGATAGGTTTAGATACTACATGATAGGTTTAGATACTACATGACAGGTTTAGATACTACATGACAGGTTTAGATACTACATGACAGGTTTAGATACTACATGATAGGTTTAGATACTACATGATAGGTTTAGATACTACATGATAGGTTTAGATACCACATGATAGGTTTAGATACCACATGATAGGTTTAGATACCACATGATAGGTTTAGATACCACATGATAGGTTTAGAAACCACATGATAGGTTTAGATACTACATGATAGGTTTAGATACTACATGATAGGTTTAGATACTACATGATAGGTTTAGATACTACATGATAGGTTTAGATACTACATGATAGGTTTAGATACTACATGATAGGTTTAGATACTACATGATTGGTTTAGATACTACATGATTGGTTTAGATACTACATGATAGGTTTAGATACTACGTGATAGGTTTAGATACTACGTGACAGGTTTAGATACTACATGACAGGTTTAGATACTACATGATAGGTTTAGATACTACATGATAGGTTTAGATACTACATGATAGGTTTAGATACTACATGATAGGTTTAGATACTACATGATAGATTTAGATACTACATGACAGGTTTAGATACTACATGACAGGTTTAGATACTACATGATAGGTTTAGATACTACATGATAGGTTTAGATACTACATGATAGGTTTAGATACTACATGACAGGTTTAGATACTACATGACAGGTTTAGATACTACATGACAGGTTTAGATACTACATGATAGGTTTAGATACTACATGATAGGTTTAGATACTACATGATAGGTTTAGATACCACATGATAGGTTTAGATATCACATGATAGGTTTAGAAACAACATGATAGGTTTAGATACTACATGATACGTTTAGATACTACATGATAGGTTTAGATACTACATGATAGGTTTAGATACTACATGATAGGTTTAGATACTAGATGATAGGTTTAGATACTATATGATAGGTTTAGATACTACATGATAGGTTTAGATACTACATGATAGGTTTAGATACTACATGATAGGTTTAGATACTACATGATAGGTTTAGATACTACATGATAGGTTTAGATACTACATGATAGGTTTAGATACTACATGATAGGTTTAGATACTACATGATAGGTTTAGATACTACATGATAGGTTTAGATACTACATGACAGGTTTAGATACTACATGACAGGTTTAGATACTACATAATTGGTTTACATACTACATGATAGGTTTAGATACTACATGATAGGTTTAGATACTACATGACAGGTTTAGATACTACATGACAGGTTTAGATACTACATGACAGGTTTAGATAATACATGATAGGTATAGATACTACATGACAGGTTTAGATACTACATGACAGGTTTAGATACTACATGACAGGTTTAGATACTACATGACAGGTTTAGATACTACATGACAGGTTTAGATACTACATGACAGGTTTAGATACTACATGATAGATTTAGATACTACATGATAGGTTTAGATACTACATGATAGGTTTAGATACCACATGATAGGTTTAGATACCACATGATAGGTTTAGAAACAACATGATAGGTTTAGATACTACATGATACGTTTAGATACTACATGATAGGTTTAGATACTACATGATAGGTTTAGATACTACATGATAGGTTTAGATACTACATGATAGGTTTAGATACTATATGATAGGTTTAGATACTACATGATAGGTTTAGATACTACATGATAGGTTTAGATACTACATGATAGGTTTAGATACTACATGATAGGTTTAGATACTACATGATAGGTTTAGACACTACATTATAGGTTTAGATACTACATGATAGATTTAGATACTACATGATAGGTTTAGATACTACATGATAGGTTTAGATACTACATGACAGGTTTAGATACTACATGACAGGTTTAGATACTACATGACAGGTTTAGATACTACATGATAGGTTTAGATACTACATGATAGGTTTAGATACTACATGATAGGTTTAGATACCACATGATAGGTTTAGATACCACATGATAGGTTTAGATACCACATGATAGGTTTAGATACCACATGATAGGTTTAGAAACCACATGATAGGTTTAGATACTACATGATAGGTTTAGATACTACATGATAGGTTTAGATACTACATGATAGGTTTAGATACTACATGATAGGTTTAGATACTACATGATAGGTTTAGATACTACATGATAGGTTTAGATACTACATGATAGGTTTAGATACTACATGATTGGTTTAGATACTACATGATAGGTTTAGATACTACATGATAGGTTTAGATACTACGTGACAGGTTTAGATACTACATGACAGGTTTAGATACTACATGATAGGTTTAGATACTACATGATAGGTTTAGATACTACATGATAGGTTTAGATACTACATGATAGGTTTAGATACTACATGATAGATTTAGATACTACATGACAGGTTTAGATACTACATGACAGGTTTAGATACTACATGATAGGTTTAGATACTACATGATAGGTTTAGATACTACATGATAGGTTTAGATACTACATGACAGGTTTAGATACTACATGACAGGTTTAGATACTACATGACAGGTTTAGATACTACATGATAGGTTTAGATACTACATGATAGGTTTAGATACTACATGATAGGTTTAGATACCACATGATAGGTTTAGATATCACATGATAGGTTTAGAAACAACATGATAGGTTTAGATACTACATGATACGTTTAGATACTACATGATAGGTTTAGATACTACATGATAGGTTTAGATACTACATGATAGGTTTAGATACTAGATGATAGGTTTAGATACTATATGATAGGTTTAGATACTACATGATAGGTTTAGATACTACATGATAGGTTTAGATACTACATGATAGGTTTAGATACTACATGATAGGTTTAGATACTACATGATAGGTTTAGATACTACATGATAGGTTTAGATACTACATGATAGGTTTAGATACTATATGATAGGTTTAGATACTACATGATTGGTTTAGATACTACATGATAGGTTTAGATACTACATGATAGGTTTAGATACTACATGACAGGTTTAGATACTACATGATAGATTTAGATACTACATGATAGGTTTAGATACTACATGATAGGTTTAGATACCACATGATAGGTTTAGATACCACATGATAGGTTTAGAAACAACATGATAGGTTTAGATACTACATGATACGTTTAGATACTACATGATAGGTTTAGATACTACATGATAGGTTTAGATACTACATGATAGGTTTAGATACTACATGATAGGTTTAGATACTATATGATAGGTTTAGATACTACATGATAGGTTTAGATACTACATGATAGGTTTAGATACTACATGATAGGTTTAGATACTACATGATAGGTTTAGATACTACATGATAGGTTTAGACACTACATTATAGGTTTAGATACTACATGATAGATTTAGATACTACATGATAGGTTTAGATACTACATGATAGGTTTAGATACTACATGACAGGTTTAGATACTACATGACAGGTTTAGATACTACATGACAGGTTTAGATACTACATGATAGGTTTAGATACTACATGATAGGTTTAGATACTACATGATAGGTTTAGATACCACATGATAGGTTTAGATACCACATGATAGGTTTAGATACCACATGATAGGTTTAGATACCACATGATAGGTTTAGAAACCACATGATAGGTTTAGATACTACATGATAGGTTTAGATACTACATGATAGGTTTAGATACTACATGATAGGTTTAGATACTACATGATAGGTTTAGATACTACATGATAGGTTTAGATACTACATGATAGGTTTAGATACTACATGATAGGTTTAGATACTACATGATTGGTTTAGATACTACATGATAGGTTTAGATACTACATGATAGGTTTAGATACTACGTGACAGGTTTAGATACTACATGACAGGTTTAGATACTACATGATAGGTTTAGATACTACATGATAGGTTTAGATACTACATGATAGGTTTAGATACTACATGATAGGTTTAGATACTACATGATAGATTTAGATACTACATGACAGGTTTAGATACTACATGACAGGTTTAGATACTACATGATAGGTTTAGATACTACATGATAGGTTTAGATACTACATGATAGGTTTAGATACTACATGACAGGTTTAGATACTACATGACAGGTTTAGATACTACATGACAGGTTTAGATACTACATGATAGGTTTAGATACTACATGATAGGTTTAGATACTACATGATAGGTTTAGATACCACATGATAGGTTTAGATATCACATGATAGGTTTAGAAACAACATGATAGGTTTAGATACTACATGATACGTTTAGATACTACATGATAGGTTTAGATACTACATGATAGGTTTAGATACTACATGATAGGTTTAGATACTAGATGATAGGTTTAGATACTATATGATAGGTTTAGATACTACATGATAGGTTTAGATACTACATGATAGGTTTAGATACTACATGATAGGTTTAGATACTACATGATAGGTTTAGATACTACATGATAGGTTTAGATACTACATGATAGGTTTAGATACTACATGATAGGTTTAGATACTACATGATAGGTTTAGATACTACATGATTGGTTTAGATACTACATGATAGGTTTAGATACTACATGATAGGTTTAGATACTACATGACAGGTTTAGATACTACATGACAGGTTTAGATACTACATGATAGGTTTAGATACTACATGATAGGTTTAGATACTACATGATAGGTTTAGATACTACATGATAGGTTTAGATACTACATGATAGGTTTAGATACTACATGACAGGTTTAGATACTACATGACAGGTTTAGATACTACATAATAGGTTTAGATACTACATGATAGGTTTAGATACTACATGATAGGTTTAGATACTACATGACAGGTTTAGATACTACATGACAGGTTTAGATACACATGATAGGTTTAGATACTACATGATAGGTTTAGATACTACATGATAGGTTTAGATACTACATGATAGGTTTAGATACTACATGATAGGTTTAGATACTACATGATAGGTTTAGATACTACGTGATAGGTTTAGATACTACATGATAGGTTTAGATACTACATGATAGGTTTAGATACTACATGATAGGTTTAGATACTACATGATAGGTTTAGATACTACATGATAGGTTTAGATACTACATGATAGGTTTAGATACTACATGATAGGTTTAGATACTACATGATAGGTTTAGACACTACATTATAGGTTTAGATACCACATGATAGGTTTAGATACCACATGATAGGTTTAGAAACAACATGATAGGTTTAGATACTACATGATACGTTTAGATACTACATGATAGGTTTAGATACTACATGATAGGTTTAGATACTACATGATAGGTTTAGATACTACATGATAGGTTTAGATACTACATGATAGGTTTAGATACTACATGATTGGTTTAGATACTACATGATAGGTTTAGATACTACATGATAGGTTTAGATACTACATGACAGGTTTAGATACTACATGACAGGTTTAGATACTACATGATAGGTTTAGATACTACATGATAGGTTTAGATACTACATGATAGGTTTAGATACTACATGATAGGTTTAGATACTACATGATAGGTTTAGATACTACATGACAGGTTTAGATACTACATGACAGGTTTAGATACTACATAATAGGTTTAGATACTACATGATAGGTTTAGATACTACATGATAGGTTTAGATACTACATGACAGGTTTAGATACTACATGACAGGTTTAGATACTACATGACAGGTTTAGATACTACATGATAGGTATAGATACTACATGACAGGTTTAGATACTACATGACAGGTTTAGATACTACATGACAGGTTTAGATACTACATGACAGGTTTAGATACTACATGACAGGTTTAGATACTACATGACAGGTTTAGATACTACATGATAGATTTAGATACTACATGATAGGTTTAGATACTACATGATAGGTTTAGATACCACATGATAGGTTTAGATACCACATGATAGGTTTAGAAACAACATGATAGGTTTAGATACTACATGATACGTTTAGATACTACATGATAGGTTTAGATACTACATGATAGGTTTAGATACTACATGATAGGTTTAGATACTACATGATAGGTTTAGATACTATATGATAGGTTTAGATACTACATGATAGGTTTAGATACTACATGATAGGTTTAGATACTACATGATAGGTTTAGATACTACATGATAGGTTTAGATACTACATGATAGGTTTAGACACTACATTATAGGTTTAGATACTACATGATAGATTTAGATACTACATGATAGGTTTAGATACTACATGATAGGTTTAGATACTACATGACAGGTTTAGATACTACATGACAGGTTTAGATACTACATGATAGGTTTAGATACTACATGATAGGTTTAGATACTACATGATAGGTTTAGTTACTACATGATAGGTTTAGATACTACATGATAGGTTTAGATACTACATGACAGGTTTAGATACTACATAATAGGTTTAGATACTACATGATAGGTTTAGATACTACATGACAGGTTTAGATACTACATGACAGGTTTAGATACTACATGACAGGTTTAGATACACATGATAGGTTTAGATACTACATGATAGGTTTAGATACTACATGATAGGTTTAGATACTACATGATAGGTTTAGATACTACATGATAGGTTTAGATACTACGTGATAGGTTTAGATACTACATGATAGGTTTAGATACTACATGATAGGTTTAGATACTACATGATAGGTTTAGATACTACATGATAGGTTTAGATACTACATGATAGGTTTAGATACTACATGATAGGTTTAGACACTACATTATAGGTTTAGATACTACATGATAGGTTTAGATACCACATGATAGGTTTAGAAACAACATGATAGGTTTAGATACTACATGATACGTTTAGATACTACATGATAGGTTTAGATACTACATGATAGGTTTAGATACTACATGATAGGTTTAGATACTACATGATAGGTTTAGATACTACATGATAGGTTTAGATACTACATGATTGGTTTAGATACTACATGATAGGTTTAGATACTACATGATAGGTTTAGATACTACATGACAGGTTTAGATACTACATGACAGGTTTAGATACTACATGATAGGTTTAGATACTACATGATAGGTTTAGATACTACATGATAGGTTTAGATACTACATGATAGGTTTAGATACTACATGATAGGTTTAGATACTACATGACAGGTTTAGATACTACATTACAGGTTTAGATACTACATGATAGGTTTAGATACTACATGATAGGTTTAGATACTACATGATAGGTTTAGATACTACATGACAGGTTTAGATACTACATGACAGGTTTAGATACTACATGACAGGTTTAGATACTACATGATAGGTATAGATACTACATGACAGGTTTAGATACTACATGACAGGTTTAGATACTACATGACAGGTTTAGATACTACATGACAGGTTTAGATACTACATGACAGGTTTAGATACTACATGACAGGTTTAGATACTACATGATAGGTTTAGATACTACATGATAGGTTTAGATACTACATGATAGGTTTAGATACCACATGATAGGTTTAGATACCACATGATAGGTTTAGAAACAACATGATAGGTTTAGATACTACATGATACGTTTAGATACTACATGATAGGTTTAGATACTACATGATAGGTTTAGATACTACATGATAGGTTTAGATACTACATGATAGGTTTAGATACTATATGATAGGTTTAGATACTACATGATAGGTTTAGATACTACATGATAGGTTTAGATACTACATGATAGGTTTAGATACTACATGATAGGTTTAGACACTACATTATAGGTTTAGATACTACATGATAGATTTAGATACTACATGATAGGTTTAGATACTACATGATAGGTTTAGATACTAAATTATAGGTTTAGCTACTACTCAATAGGTTTAGATACTACATGATAGGTTTAGATACTACATGACAGATTTAGATACTACATGACAGGTTTAGATACAACATGATAGGTTTAGATACTACATGATAGGTTTAGATACTACATGATGGGTTTAGATACTACATGACGGGTTTAGATACTAGATGACGGGTTTAGATACTACATGACGGGTTTAGATACTACATGACGGGTTTAGATACTACATGACGGGTTTAGATACTACATGACGGGTTTAGATACTACATGACGGGTTTAGATACTAGATGACAGGTTTAGATACTAGATGACGGGTTTAGATACTACATGACGGGTTTAGATACTAGATTATATGTTTAGATACTACATGATATGTTTAGATACTACATGACGGGTTTAGATACTACATGACGGGTTTAGATACTACATGACGGGTTTAGATACTACATGACGGGTTTAGATACTAGATGACGGGTTTAGATACTAGATTATATGTTTAGATACTACATGACAGGTTTAGATACTACATGACAGGTTTAGATACTACATGACAGGTTTAGATACTACATGACAGGTTTAGATACTACATGATAGGTTTAGATACTACATGATAGGTTTAGATACTACATGATAGGTTTAGATACTACATGATAGGTTTAGATACCACATGATAGGTTTAGATACCACATGATAGGTTTAGATACCACATGATAGGTTTAGATACCACATGATAGGTTTAGAAACCACATGATAGGTTTAGATACTACATGATAGGTTTAGATACTACATGATAGGTTTAGATACTACATGACAGGTTTAGATACTACATGACAGGTTTAGATACTACATGATAGGTTTAGATACTACATGATAGGTTTAGATACTACATGATAGGTTTAGTTACTACATGATAGGTTTAGATACTACATGATAGGTTTAGATACTACATGACAGGTTTAGATACTACATAATAGGTTTAGATACTACATGATAGGTTTAGATACTACATGACAGGTTTAGATACTACATGACAGGTTTAGATACTACATGACAGGTTTAGATACACATGATAGGTTTAGATACTACATGATAGGTTTAGATACTACATGATAGGTTTAGATACTACATGATAGGTTTAGATACTACATGATAGGTTTAGATACTACGTGATAGGTTTAGATACTACATGATAGGTTTAGATACTACATGATAGGTTTAGATACTACATGATAGGTTTAGATACTACATGATAGGTTTAGATACTACATGATAGGTTTAGATACTACATGATAGGTTTAGACACTACATTATAGGTTTAGATACTACATGATAGGTTTAGATACCACATGATAGGTTTAGAAACAACATGATAGGTTTAGATACTACATGATACGTTTAGATACTACATGATAGGTTTAGATACTACATGATAGGTTTAGATACTACATGATAGGTTTAGATACTACATGATAGGTTTAGATACTACATGATTGGTTTAGATACTACATGATAGGTTTAGATACTACATGATAGGTTTAGATACTACATGACAGGTTTAGATACTACATGACAGGTTTAGATACTACATGATAGGTTTAGATACTACATGATAGGTTTAGATACTACATGATAGGTTTAGATACTACATGATAGGTTTAGATACGACATGATAGGTTTAGATACTACATGACAGGTTTAGATACTACATGACAGGTTTAGATACTACATGATAGGTTTAGATACTACATGATAGGTTTAGATACTACATGATAGGTTTAGATACTACATGACAGGTTTAGATACTACATGACAGGTTTAGATACTACATGACAGGTTTAGATACTACATGATAGGTATAGATACTACATGACAGGTTTAGATACTACATGACAGGTTTAGATACTACATGACAGGTTTAGATACTACATGACAGGTTTAGATACTACATGACAGGTTTAGATACTACATGACAGGTTTAGATACTACATGATAGGTTTAGATACTACATGATAGGTTTAGATACTACATGATAGGTTTAGATATCACATGATAGGTTTAGATACCACATGATAGGTTTAGATATCACATGATAGGTTTAGAAACAACATGATAGGTTTAGATACTACATGATACGTTTAGATACTACATGATAGGTTTAGGTACTACATGATAGGTTTAGATACTACATGATAGGTTTAGATACTATATGATAGGTTTAGATACTACATGATAGGTTTAGATACTACATGATAGGTTTAGATACTACATGATAGGTTTAGATACTACATGATAGGTTTAGATACTACATGATAGGTTTAGATACTACATGATAGGTTTAGATACTACATGATAGGTTTAGATACTACATGATAGGTTTAGATACTACATGATTGGTTTAGATACTACATGATAGGTTTAGATACTACATGACAGGTTTAGATACTACATGATAGGTTTAGATACTACATGATAGGTTTAGATACTACATGATAGGTTTAGATACTACATGATAGGTTTAGATACTACATGATAGGTTTAGATACTACATGATAGGTTTAGATACTACATGATAGGTTTAGATACTACATGACAGGTTTAGATACTACATGACAGGTTTAGATACTACATAATAGGTTTAGATACTACATGATAGGTTTAGATACTACATGATAGGTTTAGATACTACATGACAGGTTTAGATACTACATGACAGGTTTAGATACTACATGACAGGTTTAGATACTACATGACAGGTTTAGATACTACATAATAGGTTTAGATACTACATGATAGGTTTAGATACTACATGATAGGTTTAGATACTACATGACAGGTTTAGATACTACATGACAGGTTTAGATACTACATGACAGGTTTAGATACTACATGATAGGTATAGATACTACATGACAGGTTTAGATACTACATGACAGGTTTAGATACTACATGACAGGTTTAGATACTACATGACAGGTTTAGATACTACATGACAGGTTTAGATACTACATGACAGGTTTAGATACTACATGATAGGTTTAGATACTACATGATAGGTTTAGATACTACATGATAGGTTTAGATACCACATGATAGGTTTAGATACCACATGATAGGTTTAGATACCACATGATAGGTTTAGATACTACATGATAGGTTTAGATACTACATGATAGATTTAGATACTACATGACAGGTTTAGATACTACATGACAGGTTTAGATACTACATGATAGATTTAGATACTACATGACAGGTTTAGATACTACATGACAGGTTTAGATACTACATGATAGGTTTAGATACTACATGATAGGTTTAGATACTACATGACAGGTTTAGATACTACATGACAGGTTTAGATACTACATGATAGGTTTAGATACTACATGATAGGTTTAGATACTACATGATAGGTTTAGATACCACATGATAGGTTTAGATATCACATGATAGGTTTAGAAACAACATGATAGGTTTAGATATCACATGATAGGTTTAGAAACAACATGATAGGTTTAGATACTACATGATAGGTTTAGATACTACATGATAGGTTTAGATACTACATGATAGGTTTAGATACTACATGATAGGTTTAGACACTACATTATAGGTTTAGATACTACATGATAGGTTTAGATACCACATGATAGGTTTAGAAACAACATGATAGGTTTAGATACTACATGATACGTTTAGATACTACATGATAGGTTTAGATACTACATGATAGGTTTAGATACTACATGATAGGTTTAGATACTACATGATAGGTTTAGATACTACATGATAGGTTTAGATACTACATGATTGGTTTAGATACTACATGATAGGTTTAGATACTACATGATAGGTTTAGATACTACATGACAGGTTTAGATACTACATGACAGGTTTAGATACTACATGATAGGTTTAGATACTACATGATAGGTTTAGATACTACATGATAGGTTTAGATACTACATGATAGGTTTAGATACTACATGATAGGTTTAGATACTACATGACAGGTTTAGATACTACATGACAGGTTTAGATACTACATGATAGGTTTAGATACTACATGATAGGTTTAGATACTACATGATAGGTTTAGATACTACATGACAGGTTTAGATACTACATGACAGGTTTAGATACTACATGACAGGTTTAGATACTACATGATAGGTATAGATACTACATGACAGGTTTAGATACTACATGACAGGTTTAGATACTACATGACAGGTTTAGATACTACATGACAGGTTTAGATACTACATGACAGGTTTAGATACTACATGACAGGTTTAGATACTACATGATAGGTTTAGATACTACATGATAGGTTTAGATACTACATGATAGGTTTAGATACCACATGATAGGTTTAGATACCACATGATAGGTTTAGAAACAACATGATAGGTTTAGATACTACATGATACGTTTAGATACTACATGATATGTTTAGATACTACATGATAGGTTTAGATACTACATGATAGGTTTAGATACTACATGATAGGTTTAGATACTATATGATAGGTTTAGATACTACATGATAGGTTTAGATACTACATGATAGGTTTAGATACTACATGATAGGTTTAGATACTACATGATAGGTTTAGATACTACATGATAGGTTTAGACACTACATTATAGGTTTAGATACTACATGATAGATTTAGATACTACATGATAGGTTTAGATACTACATGATAGGTTTAGATACTAAATTATAGGTTTAGCTACTACTCAATAGGTTTAGATACTACATGATAGGTTTAGATACTACATGACAGATTTAGATACTACATGACAGGTTTAGATACAACATGATAGGTTTAGATACTACATGATAGGTTTAGATACTACATGATGGGTTTAGATACTACATGACGGGTTTAGATACTAGATGACGGGTTTAGATACTACATGACGGGTTTAGATACTACATGACGGGTTTAGATACTACATGACGGGTTTAGATACTACATGACGGGTTTAGATACTACATGACGGGTTTAGATACTAGATGACAGGTTTAGATACTAGATGACGGGTTTAGATACTACATGACGGGTTTAGATACTAGATTATATGTTTAGATACTACATGATATGTTTAGATACTACATGACGGGTTTAGATACTACATGACGGGTTTAGATACTACATGACGGGTTTAGATACTACATGACGGGTTTAGATACTAGATGACGGGTTTAGATACTAGATTATATGTTTAGATACTACATGACAGGTTTAGATACTACATGACAGGTTTAGATACTACATGACAGGTTTAGATACTACATGACAGGTTTAGATACTACATGATAGGTTTAGATACTACATGATAGGTTTAGATACTACATGATAGGTTTAGATACTACATGATAGGTTTAGATACCACATGATAGGTTTAGATACCACATGATAGGTTTAGATACCACATGATAGGTTTAGATACCACATGATAGGTTTAGAAACCACATGATAGGTTTAGATACTACATGATAGGTTTAGATACTAC
Source organism: Salvelinus fontinalis (assembly GCF_029448725.1). Taxonomy (NCBI): domain Eukaryota; kingdom Metazoa; phylum Chordata; class Actinopteri; order Salmoniformes; family Salmonidae; genus Salvelinus; species Salvelinus fontinalis. The sequence continues at coordinate 3,246,508 of NW_026600210.1, read as the reverse complement.
ATGATAGGTTTAGATACTACATGACAGGTTTAGATACTACATGACAGGTTTAGATACTACATGATAGGTTTAGATACTACATGATAGGTTTAGATACTACATGACAGGTTTAGATACTACATGACAGGTTTAGATACTACATGACAGGTTTAGATACTACATGATAGGTATAGATACTACATGACAGGTTTAGATACTACATGACAGGTTTAGATACTACATGACAGGTTTAGATACTACATGACAGGTTTAGATACTACATGACAGGTTTAGATACTACATGACAGGTTTAGATACTACATGATAGGTTTAGATACTACATGATAGGTTTAGATACTACATGATAGGTTTAGATACCACATGATAGGTTTAGATACCACATGATAGGTTTAGATACCACATGATAGGTTTAGATACTACATGATAGGTTTAGATACTACATGATAGATTTAGATACTACATGACAGGTTTAGATACTACATGACAGGTTTAGATACTACATGATAGATTTAGATACTACATGACAGGTTTAGATACTACATGACAGGTTTAGATACTACATGATAGGTTTAGATACTACATGATAGGTTTAGATACTACATGACAGGTTTAGATACTACATGACAGGTTTAGATACTACATGATAGGTTTAGATACTACATGATAGGTTTAGATACTACATGATAGGTTTAGATACCACATGATAGGTTTAGATATCACATGATAGGTTTAGAAACAACATGATAGGTTTAGATATCACATGATAGGTTTAGAAACAACATGATAGGTTTAGATACTACATGATACGTTTAGATACTACATGATAGGTTTAGATACTACATGATAGGTTTAGATACTACATGATAGGTTTAGATACTACATGATAGGTTTAGATACTATATGATAGGTGTAGATACTACATGATAGGTTTAGATACTACATGATAGGTTTAGATACTACATGATAGGTTTAGATACTACATGATAGGTTTAGATACTACATGATAGGTTTAGATACTACATGATAGGTTTAGATACTACATGATAGGTTTAGATACTACATGATAGGTTTAGATACTACATGATTGGTTTAGATACTACATGATAGGTTTAGATACTACATGACAGGTTTAGATACTACATGATAGGTTTAGATACTACATGATAGGTTTAGATACTACATGATAGGTTTAGATACTACATGATAGGTTTAGATACTACATGACAGGTTTAGATACTACATGACAGGTTTAGATACTACATGACAGGTTTAGATACTACATGATAGGTTTAGATACTACATGATAGGTTTAGATACTACATGATAGGTTTAGATACCACATGATAGGTTTAGATACCACATGATAGGTTTAGAAACAACATGATAGGTTTAGATACTACATGATACGTTTAGATACTACATGATAGGTTTAGATACTACATGATAGGTTTAGTTACTACATGATAGGTTTAGATACTACATGATAGGTTTAGATACTACATGACAGGTTTAGATACTACATAATAGGTTTAGATACTACATGATAGGTTTAGATACTACATGACAGGTTTAGATACTACATGACAGGTTTAGATACTACATGACAGGTTTAGATACACATGATAGGTTTAGATACTACATGATAGGTTTAGATACTACATGATAGGTTTAGATACTACATGATAGGTTTAGATACTACATGATAGGTTTAGATACTACGTGATAGGTTTAGATACTACATGATAGGTTTAGATACTACATGATAGGTTTAGATACTACATGATAGGTTTAGATACTACATGATAGGTTTAGATACTACATGATAGGTTTAGATACTACATGATAGGTTTAGACACTACATTATAGGTTTAGATACTACATGATAGGTTTAGATACCACATGATAGGTTTAGAAACAACATGATAGGTTTAGATACTACATGATACGTTTAGATACTACATGATAGGTTTAGATACTACATGATAGGTTTAGATACTACATGATAGGTTTAGATACTACATGATAGGTTTAGATACTACATGATAGGTTTAGATACTACATGATTGGTTTAGATACTACATGATAGGTTTAGATACTACATGATAGGTTTAGATACTACATGACAGGTTTAGATACTACATGACAGGTTTAGATACTACATGATAGGTTTAGATACTACATGATAGGTTTAGATACTACATGATAGGTTTAGATACTACATGATAGGTTTAGATACTACATGATAGGTTTAGATACTACATGACAGGTTTAGATACTACATGACAGGTTTAGATACTACATGATAGGTTTAGATACTACATGATAGGTTTAGATACTACATGATAGGTTTAGATACTACATGACAGGTTTAGATACTACATGACAGGTTTAGATACTACATGACAGGTTTAGATACTACATGATAGGTATAGATACTACATGACAGGTTTAGATACTACATGACAGGTTTAGATACTACATGACAGGTTTAGATACTACATGACAGGTTTAGATACTACATGACAGGTTTAGATACTACATGACAGGTTTAGATACTACATGATAGGTTTAGATACTACATGATAGGTTTAGATACCACATGATAGGTTTAGATACCACATGATAGGTTTAGATACCACATGATAGGTTTAGAAACAACATGATAGGTTTAGATACTACATGATACGTTTAGATACTACATGATAGGTTTAGATACTACATGATAGGTTTAGATACTACATGATAGGTTTAGATACTACATGATAGGTTTAGATACTATATGATAGGTTTAGATACTACATGATAGGTTTAGATACTACATGATAGGTTTAGATACTACATGATAGGTTTAGATACTACATGATAGGTTTAGATACTACATGATAGGTTTAGACACTACATTATAGGTTTAGATACTACATGATAGATTTAGATACTACATGATAGGTTTAGATACTACATGATAGGTTTAGATACTAAATTATAGGTTTAGCTACTACTCAATAGGTTTAGATACTACATGATAGGTTTAGATACTACATGACAGATTTAGATACTACATGACAGGTTTAGATACAACATGATAGGTTTAGATACTACATGATAGGTTTAGATACTACATGATGGGTTTAGATACTACATGACGGGTTTAGATACTAGATGACGGGTTTAGATACTACATGACGGGTTTAGATACTACATGACGGGTTTAGATACTACATGACGGGTTTAGATACTACATGACGGGTTTAGATACTACATGACGGGTTTAGATACTAGATGACAGGTTTAGATACTAGATGACGGGTTTAGATACTACATGACGGGTTTAGATACTAGATTATATGTTTAGATACTACATGATATGTTTAGATACTACATGACGGGTTTAGATACTACATGACGGGTTTAGATACTACATGACGGGTTTAGATACTACATGACGGGTTTAGATACTAGATGACGGGTTTAGATACTAGATTATATGTTTAGATACTACATGACAGGTTTAGATACTACATGACAGGTTTAGATACTACATGACAGGTTTAGATACTACATGACAGGTTTAGATACTACATGATAGGTTTAGATACTACATGATAGGTTTAGATACTACATGATAGGTTTAGATACTACATGATAGGTTTAGATACCACATGATAGGTTTAGATACCACATGATAGGTTTAGATACCACATGATAGGTTTAGATACCACATGATAGGTTTAGAAACCACATGATAGGTTTAGATACTACATGATAGGTTTAGATACTACATGATAGGTTTAGATACTACATGACAGGTTTAGATACTACATGACAGGTTTAGATACTACATGATAGGTTTAGATACTACATGATAGGTTTAGATACTACATGACAGGTTTAGATACTACATGACAGGTTTAGATACTACATGACAGGTTTAGATACTACATGATAGGTATAGATACTACATGACAGGTTTAGATACTACATGACAGGTTTAGATACTACATGACAGGTTTAGATACTACATGACAGGTTTAGATACTACATGACAGGTTTAGATACTACATGACAGGTTTAGATACTACATGATAGGTTTAGATACTACATGATAGGTTTAGATACTACATGATAGGTTTAGATACCACATGATAGGTTTAGATACCACATGATAGGTTTAGATACCACATGATAGGTTTAGATACTACATGATAGGTTTAGATACTACATGATAGATTTAGATACTACATGACAGGTTTAGATACTACATGACAGGTTTAGATACTACATGATAGATTTAGATACTACATGACAGGTTTAGATACTACATGACAGGTTTAGATACTACATGATAGGTTTAGATACTACATGATAGGTTTAGATACTACATGACAGGTTTAGATACTACATGACAGGTTTAGATACTACATGATAGGTTTAGATACTACATGATAGGTTTAGATACTACATGATAGGTTTAGATACCACATGATAGGTTTAGATATCACATGATAGGTTTAGAAACAACATGATAGGTTTAGATATCACATGATAGGTTTAGAAACAACATGATAGGTTTAGATACTACATGATACGTTTAGATACTACATGATAGGTTTAGATACTACATGATAGGTTTAGATACTACATGATAGGTTTAGATACTACATGATAGGTTTAGATACTATATGATAGGTGTAGATACTACATGATAGGTTTAGATACTACATGATAGGTTTAGATACTACATGATAGGTTTAGATACTACATGATAGGTTTAGATACTACATGATAGGTTTAGATACTACATGATAGGTTTAGATACTACATGATAGGTTTAGATACTACATGATAGGTTTAGATACTACATGATTGGTTTAGATACTACATGATAGGTTTAGATACTACATGACAGGTTTAGATACTACATGATAGGTTTAGATACTACATGATAGGTTTAGATACTACATGATAGGTTTAGATACTACATGATAGGTTTAGATACTACATGATAGGTTTAGATACTACATGATAGGTTTAGATACTACATGATAGGTTTAGATACTACATGACAGGTTTAGATACTACATGACAGGTTTAGATACTACATAATAGGTTTAGATACTACATGATAGGTTTAGATACTACATGATAGGTTTAGATACTACATGACAGGTTTAGATACTACATGACAGGTTTAGATACTACATGACAGGTTTAGATACTACATGATAGGTATAGATACTACATGACAGGTTTAGATACTACATGACAGGTTTAGATACTACATGACAGGTTTAGATACTACATGACAGGTTTAGATACTACATGACAGGTTTAGATACTACATGACAGGTTTAGATACTACATGATAGGTTTAGATACTACATGATAGGTTTAGATACTACATGATAGGTTTAGATACCACATGATAGGTTTAGATACCACATGATAGGTTTAGAAACAACATGATAGGTTTAGATACTACATGATACGTTTAGATACTACATGATAGGTTTAGATACTACATGATAGGTTTAGATACTACATGATAGGTTTAGATACTACATGATAGGTTTAGATACTATATGATAGGTTTAGATACTACATGATAGGTTTAGATACTACATGATAGGTTTAGATACTACATGATAGGTTTAGATACTACATGATAGGTTTAGATACTACATGATAGGTTTAGACACTACATTATAGGTTTAGATACTACATGATAGATTTAGATACTACATGATAGGTTTAGATACTACATGATAGGTTTAGATACTAAATTATAGGTTTAGCTACTACTCAATAGGTTTAGATACTACATGATAGGTTTAGATACTACATGACAGATTTAGATACTACATGACAGGTTTAGATACAACATGATAGGTTTAGATACTACATGATAGGTTTAGATACTACATGATGGGTTTAGATACTACATGACGGGTTTAGATACTAGATGACGGGTTTAGATACTACATGACGGGTTTAGATACTACATGACGGGTTTAGATACTACATGACGGGTTTAGATACTACATGACGGGTTTAGATACTACATGACGGGTTTAGATACTAGATGACAGGTTTAGATACTAGATGACGGGTTTAGATACTACATGACGGGTTTAGATACTAGATTATATGTTTAGATACTACATGATATGTTTAGATACTACATGACGGGTTTAGATACTACATGACGGGTTTAGATACTACATGACGGGTTTAGATACTACATGACGGGTTTAGATACTAGATGACGGGTTTAGATACTAGATTATATGTTTAGATACTACATGACAGGTTTAGATACTACATGACAGGTTTAGATACTACATGACAGGTTTAGATACTACATGACAGGTTTAGATACTACATGATAGGTTTAGATACTACATGATAGGTTTAGATACTACATGATAGGTTTAGATACTACATGATAGGTTTAGATACCACATGATAGGTTTAGATACCACATGATAGGTTTAGATACCACATGATAGGTTTAGATACCACATGATAGGTTTAGAAACCACATGATAGGTTTAGATACTACATGATAGGTTTAGATACTACATGATAGGTTTAGATACTACATGACAGGTTTAGATACTACATGACAGGTTTAGATACTACATGATAGGTTTAGATACTACATGATAGGTTTAGATACTACATGACAGGTTTAGATACTACATGACAGGTTTAGATACTACATGACAGGTTTAGATACTACATGATAGGTATAGATACTACATGACAGGTTTAGATACTACATGACAGGTTTAGATACTACATGACAGGTTTAGATACTACATGACAGGTTTAGATACTACATGACAGGTTTAGATACTACATGACAGGTTTAGATACTACATGATAGGTTTAGATACTACATGATAGGTTTAGATACTACATGATAGGTTTAGATACCACATGATAGGTTTAGATACCACATGATAGGTTTAGATACCACATGATAGGTTTAGATACTACATGATAGGTTTAGATACTACATGATAGATTTAGATACTACATGACAGGTTTAGATACTACATGACAGGTTTAGATACTACATGATAGATTTAGATACTACATGACAGGTTTAGATACTACATGACAGGTTTAGATACTACATGATAGGTTTAGATACTACATGATAGGTTTAGATACTACATGACAGGTTTAGATACTACATGACAGGTTTAGATACTACATGATAGGTTTAGATACTACATGATAGGTTTAGATACTACATGATAGGTTTAGATACCACATGATAGGTTTAGATATCACATGATAGGTTTAGAAACAACATGATAGGTTTAGATATCACATGATAGGTTTAGAAACAACATGATAGGTTTAGATACTACATGATACGTTTAGATACTACATGATAGGTTTAGATACTACATGATAGGTTTAGATACTACATGATAGGTTTAGATACTACATGATAGGTTTAGATACTATATGATAGGTGTAGATACTACATGATAGGTTTAGATACTACATGATAGGTTTAGATACTACATGATAGGTTTAGATACTACATGATAGGTTTAGATACTACATGATAGGTTTAGATACTACATGATAGGTTTAGATACTACATGATAGGTTTAGATACTACATGATAGGTTTAGATACTACATGATTGGTTTAGATACTACATGATAGGTTTAGATACTACATGACAGGTTTAGATACTACATGATAGGTTTAGATACTACATGATAGGTTTAGATACTACATGATAGGTTTAGATACTACATGATAGGTTTAGATACTACATGATAGGTTTAGATACTACATGATAGGTTTAGATACTACATGATAGGTTTAGATACTACATGACAGGTTTAGATACTACATGACAGGTTTAGATACTACATAATAGGTTTAGATACTACATGATAGGTTTAGATACTACATGATAGGTTTAGATACTACATGACAGGTTTAGATACTACATGACAGGTTTAGATACTACATGACAGGTTTAGATACTACATGATAGGTATAGATACTACATGACAGGTTTAGATACTACATGACAGGTTTAGATACTACATGACAGGTTTAGATACTACATGACAGGTTTAGATACTACATGACAGGTTTAGATACTACATGACAGGTTTAGATACTACATGATAGGTTTAGATACTACATGATAGGTTTAGATACTACATGATAGGTTTAGATACCACATGATAGGTTTAGATACCACATGATAGGTTTAGAAACAACATGATAGGTTTAGATACTACATGATACGTTTAGATACTACATGATAGGTTTAGATACTACATGATAGGTTTAGATACTACATGATAGGTTTAGATACTACATGATAGGTTTAGATACTATATGATAGGTTTAGATACTACATGATAGGTTTAGATACTACATGATAGGTTTAGATACTACATGATAGGTTTAGATACTACATGATAGGTTTAGATACTACATGATAGGTTTAGACACTACATTATAGGTTTAGATACTACATGATAGATTTAGATACTACATGATAGGTTTAGATACTACATGATAGGTTTAGATACTAAATTATAGGTTTAGCTACTACTCAATAGGTTTAGATACTACATGATAGGTTTAGATACTACATGACAGATTTAGATACTACATGACAGGTTTAGATACAACATGATAGGTTTAGATACTACATGATAGGTTTAGATACTACATGATGGGTTTAGATACTACATGACGGGTTTAGATACTAGATGACGGGTTTAGATACTACATGACGGGTTTAGATACTACATGACGGGTTTAGATACTACATGACGGGTTTAGATACTACATGACGGGTTTAGATACTACATGACGGGTTTAGATACTAGATGACGGGTTTAGATACTAGATGACGGGTTTAGATACTACATGACGGGTTTAGATACTAGATTATATGTTTAGATACTACATGATATGTTTAGATACTACATGACGGGTTTAGATACTACATGACGGGTTTAGATACTACATGACGGGTTTAGATACTACATGACGGGTTTAGATACTAGATGACGGGTTTAGATACTAGATTATATGTTTAGATACTACATGACAGGTTTAGATACTACATGACAGGTTTAGATACTACATGACAGGTTTAGATACTACATGACAGGTTTAGATACTACATGATAGGTTTAGATACTACATGATAGGTTTAGATACTACATGATAGGTTTAGATACTACATGATAGGTTTAGATACCACATGATAGGTTTAGATACCACATGATAGGTTTAGATACCACATGATAGGTTTAGATACCACATGATAGGTTTAGAAACCACATGATAGGTTTAGATACTACATGATAGGTTTAGATACTACATGATAGGTTTAGATACTACATGATAGGTTTAGATACTACATGATAGGTTTAGATACTACATGATAGGTTTAGATACTACATGATAGGTTTAGATACTACATGATAGGTTTAGATACTACATGATTGGTTTAGATACTACATGATAGGTTTAGATACTACATGATAGGTTTAGATACTACGTGACAGGTTTAGATACTACATGACAGGTTTAGATACTACATGATAGGTTTAGATACTACATGATAGGTTTAGATACTACATGATAGGTTTAGATACTACATGATAGGTTTAGATACTACATGATAGATTTAGATACTACATGACAGGTTTAGATACTACATGACAGGTTTAGATACTACATGATAGGTTTAGATACTACATGATAGGTTTAGATACTACATGACAGGTTTAGATACTACATGACAGGTTTAGATACTACATGATAGGTTTAGATACTACATGATAGGTTTAGATATCACATGATAGGTTTAGATACCACATGATAGGTTTAGATATCACATGATAGGTTTAGAAACAACATGATAGGTTTAGATACTACATGATACGTTTAGATACTACATGATAGGTTTAGATACTACATGATAGGTTTAGATACTACATGATAGGTTTAGATACTACATGATAGGTTTAGATACTATATGATAGGTTTAGATACTACATGATAGGTTTAGATACTACATGATAGGTTTAGATACTACATGATAGGTTTAGATACTACATGATAGGTTTAGATACTACATGATAGGTTTAGATACTACATGATAGGTTTAGATACTACATGATAGGTTTAGATACTACATGATAGGTTTAGATACTACATGATTGGTTTAGATACTACATGATAGGTTTAGATACTACATGACAGGTTTAGATACTACATGATAGGTTTAGATACTACATGATAGGTTTAGATACTACATGATAGGTTTAGATACTACATGATAGGTTTAGATACTACATGATAGGTTTAGATACTACATGATAGGTTTAGATACTACATGATAGGTTTAGATACTACATGACAGGTTTAGATACTACATGACAGGTTTAGATACTACATGACAGGTTTAGATACTACATGACAGGTTTAGATACTACATAATAGGTTTAGATACTACATGATAGGTTTAGATACTACATGATAGGTTTAGATACTACATGACAGGTTTAGATACTACATGACAGGTTTAGATACTACATGACAGGTTTAGATACTACATGATAGGTATAGATACTACATGACAGGTTTAGATACTACATGACAGGTTTAGATACTACATGACAGGTTTAGATACTACATGACAGGTTTAGATACTACATGACAGGTTTAGATACTACATGACAGGTTTAGATACTACATGATAGGTTTAGATACTACATGATAGGTTTAGATACTACATGATAGGTTTAGATACCACATGATAGGTTTAGATACCACATGATAGGTTTAGATACCACATGATAGGTTTAGATACTACATGATAGGTTTAGATACTACATGATAGATTTAGATACTACATGACAGGTTTAGATACTACATGACAGGTTTAGATACTACATGATAGATTTAGATACTACATGACAGGTTTAGATACTACATGACAGGTTTAGATACTACATGATAGGTTTAGATACTACATGATAGGTTTAGATACTACATGACAGGTTTAGATACTACATGACAGGTTTAGATACTACATGATAGGTTTAGATACTACATGATAGGTTTAGATACTACATGATAGGTTTAGATACCACATGATAGGTTTAGATATCACATGATAGGTTTAGAAACAACATGATAGGTTTAGATATCACATGATAGGTTTAGAAACAACATGATAGGTTTAGATACTACATGATACGTTTAGATACTACATGATAGGTTTAGATACTACATGATAGGTTTAGATACTACATGATAGGTTTAGATACTACATGATAGGTTTAGATACTATATGATAGGTTTAGATACTACATGATAGGTTTAGATACTACATGATAGGTTTAGATACTACATGATAGGTTTAGATACTACATGATAGGTTTAGATACTACATGATAGGTTTAGATACTACATGATAGGTTTAGATACTACATGATAGGTTTAGATACTACATGATAGGTTTAGATACTACATGATTGGTTTAGATACTACATGATAGGTTTAGATACTACATGACAGGTTTAGATACTACATGATAGGTTTAGATACTACATGATAGGTTTAGATACTACATGATAGGTTTAGATACTACATGATAGGTTTAGATACTACATGATAGGTTTAGATACTACATGATAGGTTTAGATACTACATGATAGGTTTAGATACTACATGATAGGTTTAGATACTACATGATAGGTTTAGATACTACATGATAGGTTTAGATACTACATGACAGGTTTAGATACTACATGACAGGTTTAGATACTACATAATAGGTTTAGATACTACATGATAGGTTTAGATACTACATGATAGGTTTAGATACTACATGACAGGTTTAGATACTACATGACAGGTTTAGATACTACATGACAGGTTTAGATACTACATGATAGGTATAGATACTACATGACAGGTTTAGATACTACATGACAGGTTTAGATACTACATGACAGGTTTAGATACTACATGACAGGTTTAGATACTACATGACAGGTTTAGATACTACATGACAGGTTTAGATACTACATGATAGGTTTAGATACTACATGATAGGTTTAGATACTACATGATAGGTTTAGATACCACATGATAGGTTTAGATACCACATGATAGGTTTAGAAACAACATGATAGGTTTAGATACTACATGATACGTTTAGATACTACATGATAGGTTTAGATACTACATGATAGGTTTAGTTACTACATGATAGGTTTAGATACTACATGATAGGTTTAGATACTACATGACAGGTTTAGATACTACATAATAGGTTTAGATACTACATGATAGGTTTAGATACTACATGACAGGTTTAGATACTACATGACAGGTTTAGATACTACATGACAGGTTTAGATACACATGATAGGTTTAGATACTACATGATAGGTTTAGATACTACATGATAGGTTTAGATACTACATGATAGGTTTAGATACTACATGATAGGTTTAGATACTACGTGATAGGTTTAGATACTACATGATAGGTTTAGATACTACATGATAGGTTTAGATACTACATGATAGGTTTAGATACTACATGATAGGTTTAGATACTACATGATAGGTTTAGATACTACATGATAGGTTTAGACACTACATTATAGGTTTAGATACTACATGATAGGTTTAGATACCACATGATAGGTTTAGAAACAACATGATAGGTTTAGATACTACATGATACGTTTAGATACTACATGATAGGTTTAGATACTACATGATAGGTTTAGATACTACATGATAGGTTTAGATACTACATGATAGGTTTAGATACTACATGATAGGTTTAGATACTACATGATTGGTTTAGATACTACATGATAGGTTTAGATACTACATGATAGGTTTAGATACTACATGACAGGTTTAGATACTACATGACAGGTTTAGATACTACATGATAGGTTTAGATACTACATGATAGGTTTAGATACTACATGATAGGTTTAGATACTACATGATAGGTTTAGATACTACATGATAGGTTTAGATACTACATGACAGGTTTAGATACTACATGACAGGTTTAGATACTACATGATAGGTTTAGATACTACATGATAGGTTTAGATACTACATGATAGGTTTAGATACTACATGACAGGTTTAGATACTACATGACAGGTTTAGATACTACATGACAGGTTTAGATACTACATGATAGGTATAGATACTACATGACAGGTTTAGATACTACATGACAGGTTTAGATACTACATGACAGGTTTAGATACTACATGACAGGTTTAGATACTACATGACAGGTTTAGATACTACATGACAGGTTTAGATACTACATGATAGGTTTAGATACTACATGATAGGTTTAGATACTACATGATAGGTTTAGATACCACATGATAGGTTTAGATACCACATGATAGGTTTAGAAACAACATGATAGGTTTAGATACTACATGATACGTTTAGATACTACATGATAGGTTTAGATACTACATGATAGGTTTAGATACTACATGATAGGTTTAGATACTACATGATAGGTTTAGATACTATATGATAGGTTTAGATACTACATGATAGGTTTAGATACTACATGATAGGTTTAGATACTACATGATAGGTTTAGATACTACATGATAGGTTTAGATACTACATGATAGGTTTAGACACTACATTATAGGTTTAGATACTACATGATAGATTTAGATACTACATGATAGGTTTAGATACTACATGATAGGTTTAGATACTAAATTATAGGTTTAGCTACTACTCAATAGGTTTAGATACTACATGATAGGTTTAGATACTACATGACAGATTTAGATACTACATGACAGGTTTAGATACAACATGATAGGTTTAGATACTACATGATAGGTTTAGATACTACATGATGGGTTTAGATACTACATGACGGGTTTAGATACTAGATGACGGGTTTAGATACTACATGACGGGTTTAGATACTACATGACGGGTTTAGATACTACATGACGGGTTTAGATACTACATGACGGGTTTAGATACTACATGACGGGTTTAGATACTAGATGACAGGTTTAGATACTAGATGACGGGTTTAGATACTACATGACGGGTTTAGATACTAGATTATATGTTTAGATACTACATGATATGTTTAGATACTACATGACGGGTTTAGATACTACATGACGGGTTTAGATACTACATGACGGGTTTAGATACTACATGACGGGTTTAGATACTAGATGACGGGTTTAGATACTAGATTATATGTTTAGATACTACATGACAGGTTTAGATACTACATGACAGGTTTAGATACTACATGACAGGTTTAGATACTACATGACAGGTTTAGATACTACATGATAGGTTTAGATACTACATGATAGGTTTAGATACTACATGATAGGTTTAGATACTACATGATAGGTTTAGATACCACATGATAGGTTTAGATACCACATGATAGGTTTAGATACCACATGATAGGTTTAGATACCACATGATAGGTTTAGAAACCACATGATAGGTTTAGATACTACATGATAGGTTTAGATACTACATGATAGGTTTAGATACTACATGACAGGTTTAGATACTACATGACAGGTTTAGATACTACATGATAGGTTTAGATACTACATGATAGGTTTAGATACTACATGACAGGTTTAGATACTACATGACAGGTTTAGATACTACATGACAGGTTTAGATACTACATGATAGGTATAGATACTACATGACAGGTTTAGATACTACATGACAGGTTTAGATACTACATGACAGGTTTAGATACTACATGACAGGTTTAGATACTACATGACAGGTTTAGATACTACATGACAGGTTTAGATACTACATGATAGGTTTAGATACTACATGATAGGTTTAGATACTACATGATAGGTTTAGATACCACATGATAGGTTTAGATACCACATGATAGGTTTAGATACCACATGATAGGTTTAGATACTACATGATAGGTTTAGATACTACATGATAGATTTAGATACTACATGACAGGTTTAGATACTACATGACAGGTTTAGATACTACATGATAGATTTAGATACTACATGACAGGTTTAGATACTACATGACAGGTTTAGATACTACATGATAGGTTTAGATACTACATGATAGGTTTAGATACTACATGACAGGTTTAGATACTACATGACAGGTTTAGATACTACATGATAGGTTTAGATACTACATGATAGGTTTAGATACTACATGATAGGTTTAGATACCACATGATAGGTTTAGATATCACATGATAGGTTTAGAAACAACATGATAGGTTTAGATATCACATGATAGGTTTAGAAACAACATGATAGGTTTAGATACTACATGATACGTTTAGATACTACATGATAGGTTTAGATACTACATGATAGGTTTAGATACTACATGATAGGTTTAGATACTACATGATAGGTTTAGATACTATATGATAGGTTTAGATACTACATGATAGGTTTAGATACTACATGATAGGTTTAGATACTACATGATAGGTTTAGATACTACATGATAGGTTTAGATACTACATGATAGGTTTAGATACTACATGATAGGTTTAGATACTACATGATAGGTTTAGATACTACATGATAGGTTTAGATACTACATGATAGGTTTAGATACTACATGACAGGTTTAGATACTACATGACAGGTTTAGATACTACATGATAGGTTTAGATACTACATGATAGGTTTAGATACTACATGATAGGTTTAGATACTACATGATAGGTTTAGATACTACATGATAGGTTTAGATACTACATGATAGGTTTAGATACTACATGATAGGTTTAGATACTACATGACAGGTTTAGATACTACATGACAGGTTTAGATACTACATAATAGGTTTAGATACTACATGATAGGTTTAGATACTACATGATAGGTTTAGATACTACATGACAGGTTTAGATACTACATGACAGGTTTAGATACTACATGACAGGTTTAGATACTACATGATAGGTATAGATACTACATGACAGGTTTAGATACTACATGATAGGTTTAGATACTACATGATAGGTTTAGATACTACATGATAGGTTTAGATACTACATGATAGGTTTAGATACTACATGATAGGTTTAGATACTACATGATAGGTTTAGACACTACATTATAGGTTTAGATACTACATGATAGGTTTAGATACCACATGATAGGTTTAGAAACAACATGATAGGTTTAGATACTACATGATACGTTTAGATACTACATGATAGGTTTAGATACTACATGATAGGTTTAGATACTACATGATAGGTTTAGATACTACATGATAGGTTTAGATACTACATGATAGGTTTAGATACTACATGATTGGTTTAGATACTACATGATAGGTTTAGATACTACATGATAGGTTTAGATACTACATGACAGGTTTAGATACTACATGACAGGTTTAGATACTACATGATAGGTTTAGATACTACATGATAGGTTTAGATACTACATGATAGGTTTAGATACTACATGATAGGTTTAGATACTACATGATAGGTTTAGATACTACATGACAGGTTTAGATACTACATGACAGGTTTAGATACTACATGATAGGTTTAGATACTACATGATAGGTTTAGATACTACATGATAGGTTTAGATACTACATGACAGGTTTAGATACTACATGACAGGTTTAGATACTACATGACAGGTTTAGATACTACATGATAGGTATAGATACTACATGACAGGTTTAGATACTACATGACAGGTTTAGATACTACATGACAGGTTTAGATACTACATGACAGGTTTAGATACTACATGACAGGTTTAGATACTACATGACAGGTTTAGATACTACATGATAGGTTTAGATACTACATGATAGGTTTAGATACTACATGATAGGTTTAGATACCACATGATAGGTTTAGATACCACATGATAGGTTTAGAAACAACATGATAGGTTTAGATACTACATGATACGTTTAGATACTACATGATAGGTTTAGATACTACATGATAGGTTTAGATACTACATGATAGGTTTAGACACTACATTATAGGTTTAGATACTACATGATAGATTTAGATACTACATGATAGGTTTAGATACTACATGATAGGTTTAGATACTAAATTATAGGTTTAGCTACTACTCAATAGGTTTAGATACTACATGATAGGTTTAGATACTACATGACAGATTTAGATACTACATGACAGGTTTAGATACAACATGATAGGTTTAGATACTACATGATAGGTTTAGATACTACATGATGGGTTTAGATACTACATGACGGGTTTAGATACTAGATGACGGGTTTAGATACTACATGACGGGTTTAGATACTACATGACGGGTTTAGATACTACATGACGGGTTTAGATACTACATGACGGGTTTAGATACTACATGACGGGTTTAGATACTAGATGACAGGTTTAGATACTAGATGACGGGTTTAGATACTACATGACGGGTTTAGATACTAGATTATATGTTTAGATACTACATGATATGTTTAGATACTACATGACGGGTTTAGATACTACATGACGGGTTTAGATACTACATGACGGGTTTAGATACTACATGACGGGTTTAGATACTAGATGACGGGTTTAGATACTAGATTATATGTTTAGATACTACATGACAGGTTTAGATACTACATGACAGGTTTAGATACTACATGACAGGTTTAGATACTACATGACAGGTTTAGATACTACATGATAGGTTTAGATACTACATGATAGGTTTAGATACTACATGATAGGTTTAGATACTACATGATAGGTTTAGATACCACATGATAGGTTTAGATACCACATGATAGGTTTAGATACCACATGATAGGTTTAGATACCACATGATAGGTTTAGAAACCACATGATAGGTTTAGATACTACATGATAGGTTTAGATACTACATGATAGGTTTAGATACTACATGATAGGTTTAGATACTACATGATAGGTTTAGATACTACATGATAGGTTTAGATACTACATGATAGGTTTAGATACTACATGATAGGTTTAGATACTACATGATTGGTTTAGATACTACATGATAGGTTTAGATACTACATGATAGGTTTAGATACTACGTGACAGGTTTAGATACTACATGACAGGTTTAGATACTACATGATAGGTTTAGATACTACATGATAGGTTTAGATACTACATGATAGGTTTAGATACTACATGATAGGTTTAGATACTACATGATAGATTTAGATACTACATGACAGGTTTAGATACTACATGACAGGTTTAGATACTACATGATAGGTTTAGATACTACATGATAGGTTTAGATACTACATGACAGGTTTAGATACTACATGACAGGTTTAGATACTACATGATAGGTTTAGATACTACATGATAGGTTTAGATATCACATGATAGGTTTAGATACCACATGATAGGTTTAGATATCACATGATAGGTTTAGAAACAACATGATAGGTTTAGATACTACATGATACGTTTAGATACTACATGATAGGTTTAGATACTACATGATAGGTTTAGATACTACATGATAGGTTTAGATACTACATGATAGGTTTAGATACTATATGATAGGTTTAGATACTACATGATAGGTTTAGATACTACATGATAGGTTTAGATACTACATGATAGGTTTAGATACTACATGATAGGTTTAGATACTACATGATAGGTTTAGATACTACATGATAGGTTTAGATACTACATGATAGGTTTAGATACTACATGATAGGTTTAGATACTACATGATTGGTTTAGATACTACATGATAGGTTTAGATACTACATGACAGGTTTAGATACTACATGATAGGTTTAGATACTACATGATAGGTTTAGATACTACATGATAGGTTTAGATACTACATGATAGGTTTAGATACTACATGATAGGTTTAGATACTACATGATAGGTTTAGATACTACATGATAGGTTTAGATACTACATGACAGGTTTAGATACTACATGACAGGTTTAGATACTACATAATAGGTTTAGATACTACATGATAGGTTTAGATACTACATGATAGGTTTAGATACTACATGACAGGTTTAGATACTACATGACAGGTTTAGATACTACATGACAGGTTTAGATACTACATGACAGGTTTAGATACTACATAATAGGTTTAGATACTACATGATAGGTTTAGATACTACATGATAGGTTTAGATACTACATGACAGGTTTAGATACTACATGACAGGTTTAGATACTACATGACAGGTTTAGATACTACATGATAGGTATAGATACTACATGACAGGTTTAGATACTACATGACAGGTTTAGATACTACATGACAGGTTTAGATACTACATGACAGGTTTAGATACTACATGACAGGTTTAGATACTACATGACAGGTTTAGATACTACATGATAGGTTTAGATACTACATGATAGGTTTAGATACTACATGATAGGTTTAGATACCACATGATAGGTTTAGATACCACATGATAGGTTTAGATACCACATGATAGGTTTAGATACTACATGATAGGTTTAGATACTACATGATAGATTTAGATACTACATGACAGGTTTAGATACTACATGACAGGTTTAGATACTACATGATAGATTTAGATACTACATGACAGGTTTAGATACTACATGACAGGTTTAGATACTACATGATAGGTTTAGATACTACATGATAGGTTTAGATACTACATGACAGGTTTAGATACTACATGACAGGTTTAGATACTACATGATAGGTTTAGATACTACATGATAGGTTTAGATACTACATGATAGGTTTAGATACCACATGATAGGTTTAGATATCACATGATAGGTTTAGAAACAACATGATAGGTTTAGATATCACATGATAGGTTTAGAAACAACATGATAGGTTTAGATACTACATGATACGTTTAGATACTACATGATAGGTTTAGATACTACATGATAGGTTTAGATACTACATGATAGGTTTAGATACTACATGATAGGTTTAGATACTATATGATAGGTTTAGATACTACATGATAGGTTTAGATACTACATGATAGGTTTAGATACTACATGATAGGTTTAGATACTACATGATAGGTTTAGATACTACATGATAGGTTTAGATACTACATGATAGGTTTAGATACTACATGATAGGTTTAGATACTACATGATAGGTTTAGATACTACATGATTGGTTTAGATACTACATGATAGGTTTAGATACTACATGACAGGTTTAGATACTACATGATAGGTTTAGATACTACATGATAGGTTTAGATACTACATGATAGGTTTAGATACTACATGATAGGTTTAGATACTACATGATAGGTTTAGATACTACATGATAGGTTTAGATACTACATGATAGGTTTAGATACTACATGACAGGTTTAGATACTACATGACAGGTTTAGATACTACATAATAGGTTTAGATACTACATGATAGGTTTAGATACTACATGATAGGTTTAGATACTACATGACAGGTTTAGATACTACATGACAGGTTTAGATACTACATGACAGGTTTAGATACTACATGATAGGTATAGATACTACATGACAGGTTTAGATACTACATGACAGGTTTAGATACTACATGACAGGTTTAGATACTACATGACAGGTTTAGATACTACATGACAGGTTTAGATACTACATGACAGGTTTAGATACTACATGATAGGTTTAGATACTACATGATAGGTTTAGATACTACATGATAGGTTTAGATACCACATGATAGGTTTAGATACCACATGATAGGTTTAGAAACAACATGATAGGTTTAGATACTACATGATACGTTTAGATACTACATGATAGGTTTAGATACTACATGATAGGTTTAGTTACTACATGATAGGTTTAGATACTACATGATAGGTTTAGATACTACATGACAGGTTTAGATACTACATAATAGGTTTAGATACTACATGATAGGTTTAGATACTACATGACAGGTTTAGATACTACATGACAGGTTTAGATACTACATGACAGGTTTAGATACACATGATAGGTTTAGATACTACATGATAGGTTTAGATACTACATGATAGGTTTAGATACTACGTGATAGGTTTAGATACTACGTGATAGGTTTAGATACTACGTGATAGGTTTAGATACTACATGATAGGTTTAGATACTACATGATAGGTTTAGATACTACATGATAGGTTTAGATACTACATGATAGGTTTAGATACTACATGATAGGTTTAGATACTACATGATAGGTTTAGACACTACATTATAGGTTTAGATACTACATGATAGGTTTAGATACCACATGATAGGTTTAGAAACAACATGATAGGTTTAGATACTACATGATACGTTTAGATACTACATGATAGGTTTAGATACTACATGATAGGTTTAGATACTACATGATAGGTTTAGATACTACATGATAGGTTTAGATACTACATGATAGGTTTAGATACTACATGATTGGTTTAGATACTACATGATAGGTTTAGATACTACATGATAGGTTTAGATACTACATGACAGGTTTAGATACTACATGACAGGTTTAGATACTACATGATAGGTTTAGATACTACATGATAGGTTTAGATACTACATGATAGGTTTAGATACTACATGATAGGTTTAGATACTACATGATAGGTTTAGATACTACATGACAGGTTTAGATACTACATGACAGGTTTAGATACTACATGATAGGTTTAGATACTACATGATAGGTTTAGATACTACATGATAGGTTTAGATACTACATGACAGGTTTAGATACTACATGACAGGTTTAGATACTACATGACAGGTTTAGATACTACATGATAGGTATAGATACTACATGACAGGTTTAGATACTACATGACAGGTTTAGATACTACATGACAGGTTTAGATACTACATGACAGGTTTAGATACTACATGACAGGTTTAGATACTACATGACAGGTTTAGATACTACATGATAGGTTTAGATACTACATGATAGGTTTAGATACTACATGATAGGTTTAGATACCACATGATAGGTTTAGATACCACATGATAGGTTTAGAAACAACATGATAGGTTTAGATACTACATGATACGTTTAGATACTACATGATAGGTTTAGATACTACATGATAGGTTTAGATACTACATGATAGGTTTAGATACTACATGATAGGTTTAGATACTATATGATAGGTTTAGATACTACATGATAGGTTTAGATACTACATGATAGGTTTAGATACTACATGATAGGTTTAGATACTACATGATAGGTTTAGATACTACATGATAGGTTTAGACACTACATTATAGGTTTAGATACTACATGATAGATTTAGATACTACATGATAGGTTTAGATACTACATGATAGGTTTAGATACTAAATTATAGGTTTAGCTACTACTCAATAGGTTTAGATACTACATGATAGGTTTAGATACTACATGACAGATTTAGATACTACATGACAGGTTTAGATACAACATGATAGGTTTAGATACTACATGATAGGTTTAGATACTACACAATGGGTTTAGATACTACATGACGGGTTTAGATACTAGATGACGGGTTTAGATACTACATGACGGGTTTAGATACTACATGACGGGTTTAGATACTACATGACGGGTTTAGATACTACATGACGGGTTTAGATACTACATGACGGGTTTAGATACTAGATGACAGGTTTAGATACTAGATGACGGGTTTAGATACTACATGACGGGTTTAGATACTAGATTATATGTTTAGATACTACATGATATGTTTAGATACTACATGACGGGTTTAGATACTACATGACGGGTTTAGATACTACATGACGGGTTTAGATACTACATGACGGGTTTAGATACTAGATGACGGGTTTAGATACTAGATTATATGTTTAGATACTACATGACAGGTTTAGATACTACATGACAGGTTTAGATACTACATGACAGGTTTAGATACTACATGACAGGTTTAGATACTACATGATAGGTTTAGATACTACATGATAGGTTTAGATACTACATGATAGGTTTAGATACTACATGATAGGTTTAGATACCACATGATAGGTTTAGATACCACATGATAGGTTTAGATACCACATGATAGGTTTAGATACCACATGATAGGTTTAGAAACCACATGATAGGTTTAGATACTACATGATAGGTTTAGATACTACATGATAGGTTTAGATACTACATGACAGGTGTAGATACTACATGACAGGTTTAGATACTACATGATAGGTTTAGATACTACATGATAGGTTTAGATACTACATGACAGGTTTAGATACTACATGACAGGTTTAGATACTACATGACAGGTTTAGATACTACATGATAGGTATAGATACTACATGACAGGTTTAGATACTACATGACAGGTTTAGATACTACATGACAGGTTTAGATACTACATGACAGGTTTAGATACTACATGACAGGTTTAGATACTACATGACAGGTTTAGATACTACATGATAGGTTTAGATACTACATGATAGGTTTAGATACTACATGATAGGTTTAGATACCACATGATAGGTTTAGATACCACATGATAGGTTTAGATACCACATGATAGGTTTAGATACTACATGATAGGTTTAGATACTACATGATAGATTTAGATACTACATGACAGGTTTAGATACTACATGACAGGTTTAGATACTACATGATAGATTTAGATACTACATGACAGGTTTAGATACTACATGACAGGTTTAGATACTACATGATAGGTTTAGATACTACATGATAGGTTTAGATACTACATGACAGGTTTAGATACTACATGACAGGTTTAGATACTACATGATAGGTTTAGATACTACATGATAGGTTTAGATACTACATGATAGGTTTAGATACCACATGATAGGTTTAGATATCACATGATAGGTTTAGAAACAACATGATAGGTTTAGATATCACATGATAGGTTTAGAAACAACATGATAGGTTTAGATACTACATGATACGTTTAGATACTACATGATAGGTTTAGATACTACATGATAGGTTTAGATACTACATGATAGGTTTAGATACTACATGATAGGTTTAGATACTATATGATAGGTTTAGATACTACATGATAGGTTTAGATACTACATGATAGGTTTAGATACTACATGATAGGTTTAGATACTACATGATAGGTTTAGATACTACATGATAGGTTTAGATACTACATGATAGGTTTAGATACTACATGATAGGTTTAGATACTACATGATAGGTTTAGATACTACATGATTGGTTTAGATACTACATGATAGGTTTAGATACTACATGACAGGTTTAGATACTACATGACGGGTTTAGATACTACATGACGGGTTTAGATACTACATGACGGGTTTAGATACTACATGACGGGTTTAGATACTAGATGACAGGTTTAGATACTAGATGACGGGTTTAGATACTACATGACGGGTTTAGATACTAGATTATATGTTTAGATACTACATGATATGTTTAGATACTACATGACGGGTTTAGATACTACATGACGGGTTTAGATACTACATGACGGGTTTAGATACTACATGACGGGTTTAGATACTAGATGACGGGTTTAGATACTAGATTATATGTTTAGATACTACATGACAGGTTTAGATACTACATGACAGGTTTAGATACTACATGACAGGTTTAGATACTACATGACAGGTTTAGATACTACATGATAGGTTTAGATACTACATGATAGGTTTAGATACTACATGATAGGTTTAGATACTACATGATAGGTTTAGATACCACATGATAGGTTTAGATACCACATGATAGGTTTAGATACCACATGATAGGTTTAGATACCACATGATAGGTTTAGAAACCACATGATAGGTTTAGATACTACATGATAGGTTTAGATACTACATGATAGGTTTAGATACTACATGACAGGTTTAGATACTACATGACAGGTTTAGATACTACATGATAGGTTTAGATACTACATGATAGGTTTAGATACTACATGACAGGTTTAGATACTACATGACAGGTTTAGATACTACATGACAGGTTTAGATACTACATGATAGGTATAGATACTACATGACAGGTTTAGATACTACATGACAGGTTTAGATACTACATGACAGGTTTAGATACTACATGACAGGTTTAGATACTACATGACAGGTTTAGATACTACATGACAGGTTTAGATACTACATGATAGGTTTAGATACTACATGATAGGTTTAGATACTACATGATAGGTTTAGATACCACATGATAGGTTTAGATACCACATGATAGGTTTAGATACCACATGATAGGTTTAGATACTACATGATAGGTTTAGATACTACATGATAGATTTAGATACTACATGACAGGTTTAGATACTACATGACAGGTTTAGATACTACATGATAGATTTAGATACTACATGACAGGTTTAGATACTACATGACAGGTTTAGATACTACATGATAGGTTTAGATACTACATGATAGGTTTAGATACTACATGACAGGTTTAGATACTACATGACAGGTTTAGATACTACATGATAGGTTTAGATACTACATGATAGGTTTAGATACTACATGATAGGTTTAGATACCACATGATAGGTTTAGATATCACATGATAGGTTTAGAAACAACATGATAGGTTTAGATATCACATGATAGGTTTAGAAACAACATGATAGGTTTAGATACTACATGATACGTTTAGATACTACATGATAGGTTTAGATACTACATGATAGGTTTAGATACTATATGATAGGTTTAGATACTACATGATAGGTTTAGATACTACATGATAGGTTTAGATACTACATGATAGGTTTAGATACTACATGATAGGTTTAGATACTACATGATAGGTTTAGATACTACATGATAGGTTTAGATACTACATGATAGGTTTAGATACTACATGATAGGTTTAGATACTACATGATTGGTTTAGATACTACATGATAGGTTTAGATACTACATGACAGGTTTAGATACTACATGATAGGTTTAGATACTACATGATAGGTTTAGATACTACATGATAGGTTTAGATACTACATGATAGGTTTAGATACTACATGATAGGTTTAGATACTACATGATAGGTTTAGATACTACATGATAGGTTTAGATACTACATGACAGGTTTAGATACTACATGACAGGTTTAGATACTACATAATAGGTTTAGATACTACATGATAGGTTTAGATACTACATGATAGGTTTAGATACTACATGACAGGTTTAGATACTACATGACAGGTTTAGATACTACATGACAGGTTTAGATACTACATGATAGGTATAGATACTACATGACAGGTTTAGATACTACATGATAGGTTTAGATACTACATGATAGGTTTAGATACTACATGATAGGTTTAGATACTACATGATAGGTTTAGATACTACATGATAGGTTTAGATACTACATGATAGGTTTAGACACTACATTATAGGTTTAGATACTACATGATAGGTTTAGATACCACATGATAGGTTTAGAAACAACATGATAGGTTTAGATACTACATGATACGTTTAGATACTACATGATAGGTTTAGATACTACATGATAGGTTTAGATACTACATGATAGGTTTAGATACTACATGATAGGTTTAGATACTACATGATAGGTTTAGATACTACATGATTGGTTTAGATACTACATGATAGGTTTAGATACTACATGATAGGTTTAGATACTACATGACAGGTTTAGATACTACATGACAGGTTTAGATACTACATGATAGGTTTAGATACTACATGATAGGTTTAGATACTACATGATAGGTTTAGATACTACATGATAGGTTTAGATACTACATGATAGGTTTAGATACTACATGACAGGTTTAGATACTACATGACAGGTTTAGATACTACATGATAGGTTTAGATACTACATGATAGGTTTAGATACTACATGATAGGTTTAGATACTACATGACAGGTTTAGATACTACATGACAGGTTTAGATACTACATGACAGGTTTAGATACTACATGATAGGTATAGATACTACATGACAGGTTTAGATACTACATGACAGGTTTAGATACTACATGACAGGTTTAGATACTACATGACAGGTTTAGATACTACATGACAGGTTTAGATACTACATGACAGGTTTAGATACTACATGATAGGTTTAGATACTACATGATAGGTTTAGATACTACATGATAGGTTTAGATACCACATGATAGGTTTAGATACCACATGATAGGTTTAGAAACAACATGATAGGTTTAGATACTACATGAT
Source organism: Salvelinus fontinalis (assembly GCF_029448725.1). Lineage (NCBI taxonomy): Eukaryota > Metazoa > Chordata > Actinopteri > Salmoniformes > Salmonidae > Salvelinus > Salvelinus fontinalis. Next base: position 3,219,166 of record NW_026600210.1, on the reverse strand, counting down.
ACGTTTAGATACTACATGATAGGTTTAGATACTACATGATAGGTTTAGATACTACATGATAGGTTTAGATACTACATGATAGGTTTAGATACTATATGATAGGTTTAGATACTACATGATAGGTTTAGATACTACATGATAGGTTTAGATACTACATGATAGGTTTAGATACTACATGATAGGTTTAGATACTACATGATAGGTTTAGACACTACATTATAGGTTTAGATACTACATGATAGATTTAGATACTACATGATAGGTTTAGATACTACATGATAGGTTTAGATACTAAATTATAGGTTTAGCTACTACTCAATAGGTTTAGATACTACATGATAGGTTTAGATACTACATGACAGATTTAGATACTACATGACAGGTTTAGATACAACATGATAGGTTTAGATACTACATGATAGGTTTAGATACTACATGATGGGTTTAGATACTACATGACGGGTTTAGATACTAGATGACGGGTTTAGATACTACATGACGGGTTTAGATACTACATGACGGGTTTAGATACTACATGACGGGTTTAGATACTACATGACGGGTTTAGATACTACATGACGGGTTTAGATACTAGATGACAGGTTTAGATACTAGATGACGGGTTTAGATACTACATGACGGGTTTAGATACTAGATTATATGTTTAGATACTACATGATATGTTTAGATACTACATGACGGGTTTAGATACTACATGACGGGTTTAGATACTACATGACGGGTTTAGATACTACATGACGGGTTTAGATACTAGATGACGGGTTTAGATACTAGATTATATGTTTAGATACTACATGACAGGTTTAGATACTACATGACAGGTTTAGATACTACATGACAGGTTTAGATACTACATGACAGGTTTAGATACTACATGATAGGTTTAGATACTACATGATAGGTTTAGATACTACATGATAGGTTTAGATACTACATGATAGGTTTAGATACCACATGATAGGTTTAGATACCACATGATAGGTTTAGATACCACATGATAGGTTTAGATACCACATGATAGGTTTAGAAACCACATGATAGGTTTAGATACTACATGATAGGTTTAGATACTACATGATAGGTTTAGATACTACATGACAGGTTTAGATACTACATGACAGGTTTAGATACTACATGATAGGTTTAGATACTACATGATAGGTTTAGATACTACATGACAGGTTTAGATACTACATGACAGGTTTAGATACTACATGACAGGTTTAGATACTACATGATAGGTATAGATACTACATGACAGGTTTAGATACTACATGACAGGTTTAGATACTACATGACAGGTTTAGATACTACATGACAGGTTTAGATACTACATGACAGGTTTAGATACTACATGACAGGTTTAGATACTACATGATAGGTTTAGATACTACATGATAGGTTTAGATACTACATGATAGGTTTAGATACCACATGATAGGTTTAGATACCACATGATAGGTTTAGATACCACATGATAGGTTTAGATACTACATGATAGGTTTAGATACTACATGATAGATTTAGATACTACATGACAGGTTTAGATACTACATGACAGGTTTAGATACTACATGATAGATTTAGATACTACATGACAGGTTTAGATACTACATGACAGGTTTAGATACTACATGATAGGTTTAGATACTACATGATAGGTTTAGATACTACATGACAGGTTTAGATACTACATGACAGGTTTAGATACTACATGATAGGTTTAGATACTACATGATAGGTTTAGATACTACATGATAGGTTTAGATACCACATGATAGGTTTAGATATCACATGATAGGTTTAGAAACAACATGATAGGTTTAGATATCACATGATAGGTTTAGAAACAACATGATAGGTTTAGATACTACATGATACGTTTAGATACTACATGATAGGTTTAGATACTACATGATAGGTTTAGATACTACATGATAGGTTTAGATACTACATGATAGGTTTAGATACTATATGATAGGTTTAGATACTACATGATAGGTTTAGATACTACATGATAGGTTTAGATACTACATGATAGGTTTAGATACTACATGATAGGTTTAGATACTACATGATAGGTTTAGATACTACATGATAGGTTTAGATACTACATGATAGGTTTAGATACTACATGATAGGTTTAGATACTACATGATTGGTTTAGATACTACATGATAGGTTTAGATACTACATGACAGGTTTAGATACTACATGACGGGTTTAGATACTACATGACGGGTTTAGATACTACATGACGGGTTTAGATACTACATGACGGGTTTAGATACTAGATGACAGGTTTAGATACTAGATGACGGGTTTAGATACTACATGACGGGTTTAGATACTAGATTATATGTTTAGATACTACATGATATGTTTAGATACTACATGACGGGTTTAGATACTACATGACGGGTTTAGATACTACATGACGGGTTTAGATACTACATGACGGGTTTAGATACTAGATGACGGGTTTAGATACTAGATTATATGTTTAGATACTACATGACAGGTTTAGATACTACATGACAGGTTTAGATACTACATGACAGGTTTAGATACTACATGACAGGTTTAGATACTACATGATAGGTTTAGATACTACATGATAGGTTTAGATACTACATGATAGGTTTAGATACTACATGATAGGTTTAGATACCACATGATAGGTTTAGATACCACATGATAGGTTTAGATACCACATGATAGGTTTAGATACCACATGATAGGTTTAGAAACCACATGATAGGTTTAGATACTACATGATAGGTTTAGATACTACATGATAGGTTTAGATACTACATGACAGGTTTAGATACTACATGACAGGTTTAGATACTACATGATAGGTTTAGATACTACATGATAGGTTTAGATACTACATGACAGGTTTAGATACTACATGACAGGTTTAGATACTACATGACAGGTTTAGATACTACATGATAGGTATAGATACTACATGACAGGTTTAGATACTACATGACAGGTTTAGATACTACATGACAGGTTTAGATACTACATGACAGGTTTAGATACTACATGACAGGTTTAGATACTACATGACAGGTTTAGATACTACATGATAGGTTTAGATACTACATGATAGGTTTAGATACTACATGATAGGTTTAGATACCACATGATAGGTTTAGATACCACATGATAGGTTTAGATACCACATGATAGGTTTAGATACTACATGATAGGTTTAGATACTACATGATAGATTTAGATACTACATGACAGGTTTAGATACTACATGACAGGTTTAGATACTACATGATAGATTTAGATACTACATGACAGGTTTAGATACTACATGACAGGTTTAGATACTACATGATAGGTTTAGATACTACATGATAGGTTTAGATACTACATGACAGGTTTAGATACTACATGACAGGTTTAGATACTACATGATAGGTTTAGATACTACATGATAGGTTTAGATACTACATGATAGGTTTAGATACCACATGATAGGTTTAGATATCACATGATAGGTTTAGAAACAACATGATAGGTTTAGATATCACATGATAGGTTTAGAAACAACATGATAGGTTTAGATACTACATGATACGTTTAGATACTACATGATAGGTTTAGATACTACATGATAGGTTTAGATACTACATGATAGGTTTAGATACTACATGATAGGTTTAGATACTATATGATAGGTTTAGATACTACATGATAGGTTTAGATACTACATGATAGGTTTAGATACTACATGATAGGTTTAGATACTACATGATAGGTTTAGATACTACATGATAGGTTTAGATACTACATGATAGGTTTAGATACTACATGATAGGTTTAGATACTACATGATAGGTTTAGATACTACATGATTGGTTTAGATACTACATGATAGGTTTAGATACTACATGACAGGTTTAGATACTACATGATAGGTTTAGATACTACATGATAGGTTTAGATACTACATGATAGGTTTAGATACTACATGATAGGTTTAGATACTACATGATAGGTTTAGATACTACATGATAGGTTTAGATACTACATGATAGGTTTAGATACTACATGACAGGTTTAGATACTACATGACAGGTTTAGATACTACATAATAGGTTTAGATACTACATGATAGGTTTAGATACTACATGATAGGTTTAGATACTACATGATAGGTTTAGATACTACATGATAGGTTTAGATACTACATGATAGGTTTAGATACTACATGATTGGTTTAGATACTACATGATAGGTTTAGATACTACATGACAGGTTTAGATACTACATGATAGGTTTAGATACTACATGATAGGTTTAGATACTACATGATAGGTTTAGATACTACATGATAGGTTTAGATACTACATGATAGGTTTAGATACTACATGATAGGTTTAGATACTACATGATAGGTTTAGATACTACATGACAGGTTTAGATACTACATGACAGGTTTAGATACTACATAATAGGTTTAGATACTACATGATAGGTTTAGATACTACATGATAGGTTTAGATACTACATGACAGGTTTAGATACTACATGACAGGTTTAGATACTACATGACAGGTTTAGATACTACATGATAGGTATAGATACTACATGACAGGTTTAGATACTACATGATAGGTTTAGATACTACATGATAGGTTTAGATACTACATGATAGGTTTAGATACTACATGATAGGTTTAGATACTACATGATAGGTTTAGATACTACATGATAGGTTTAGACACTACATTATAGGTTTAGATACTACATGATAGGTTTAGATACCACATGATAGGTTTAGAAACAACATGATAGGTTTAGATACTACATGATACGTTTAGATACTACATGATAGGTTTAGATACTACATGATAGGTTTAGATACTACATGATAGGTTTAGATACTACATGATAGGTTTAGATACTACATGATAGGTTTAGATACTACATGATTGGTTTAGATACTACATGATAGGTTTAGATACTACATGATAGGTTTAGATACTACATGACAGGTTTAGATACTACATGACAGGTTTAGATACTACATGATAGGTTTAGATACTACATGATAGGTTTAGATACTACATGATAGGTTTAGATACTACATGATAGGTTTAGATACTACATGATAGGTTTAGATACTACATGACAGGTTTAGATACTACATGACAGGTTTAGATACTACATGATAGGTTTAGATACTACATGATAGGTTTAGATACTACATGATAGGTTTAGATACTACATGACAGGTTTAGATACTACATGACAGGTTTAGATACTACATGACAGGTTTAGATACTACATGATAGGTATAGATACTACATGACAGGTTTAGATACTACATGACAGGTTTAGATACTACATGACAGGTTTAGATACTACATGACAGGTTTAGATACTACATGACAGGTTTAGATACTACATGACAGGTTTAGATACTACATGATAGGTTTAGATACTACATGATAGGTTTAGATACTACATGATAGGTTTAGATACCACATGATAGGTTTAGATACCACATGATAGGTTTAGAAACAACATGATAGGTTTAGATACTACATGATACGTTTAGATACTACATGATAGGTTTAGATACTACATGATAGGTTTAGATACTACATGATAGGTTTAGATACTACATGATAGGTTTAGATACTATATGATAGGTTTAGATACTACATGATAGGTTTAGATACTACATGATAGGTTTAGATACTACATGATAGGTTTAGATACTACATGATAGGTTTAGATACTACATGATAGGTTTAGACACTACATTATAGGTTTAGATACTACATGATAGATTTAGATACTACATGATAGGTTTAGATACTACATGATAGGTTTAGATACTAAATTATAGGTTTAGCTACTACTCAATAGGTTTAGATACTACATGATAGGTTTAGATACTACATGACAGATTTAGATACTACATGACAGGTTTAGATACAACATGATAGGTTTAGATACTACATGATAGGTTTAGATACTACATGATGGGTTTAGATACTACATGACGGGTTTAGATACTAGATGACGGGTTTAGATACTACATGACGGGTTTAGATACTACATGACGGGTTTAGATACTACATGACGGGTTTAGATACTACATGACGGGTTTAGATACTACATGACGGGTTTAGATACTAGATGACAGGTTTAGATACTAGATGACGGGTTTAGATACTACATGACGGGTTTAGATACTAGATTATATGTTTAGATACTACATGATATGTTTAGATACTACATGACGGGTTTAGATACTACATGACGGGTTTAGATACTACATGACGGGTTTAGATACTACATGACGGGTTTAGATACTAGATGACGGGTTTAGATACTAGATTATATGTTTAGATACTACATGACAGGTTTAGATACTACATGACAGGTTTAGATACTACATGACAGGTTTAGATACTACATGACAGGTTTAGATACTACATGATAGGTTTAGATACTACATGATAGGTTTAGATACTACATGATAGGTTTAGATACTACATGATAGGTTTAGATACCACATGATAGGTTTAGATACCACATGATAGGTTTAGATACCACATGATAGGTTTAGATACCACATGATAGGTTTAGAAACCACATGATAGGTTTAGATACTACATGATAGGTTTAGATACTACATGATAGGTTTAGATACTACATGACAGGTTTAGATACTACATGACAGGTTTAGATACTACATGATAGGTTTAGATACTACATGATAGGTTTAGATACTACATGACAGGTTTAGATACTACATGACAGGTTTAGATACTACATGACAGGTTTAGATACTACATGATAGGTATAGATACTACATGACAGGTTTAGATACTACATGACAGGTTTAGATACTACATGACAGGTTTAGATACTACATGACAGGTTTAGATACTACATGACAGGTTTAGATACTACATGACAGGTTTAGATACTACATGATAGGTTTAGATACTACATGATAGGTTTAGATACTACATGATAGGTTTAGATACCACATGATAGGTTTAGATACCACATGATAGGTTTAGATACCACATGATAGGTTTAGATACTACATGATAGGTTTAGATACTACATGATAGATTTAGATACTACATGACAGGTTTAGATACTACATGACAGGTTTAGATACTACATGATAGATTTAGATACTACATGACAGGTTTAGATACTACATGACAGGTTTAGATACTACATGATAGGTTTAGATACTACATGATAGGTTTAGATACTACATGACAGGTTTAGATACTACATGACAGGTTTAGATACTACATGATAGGTTTAGATACTACATGATAGGTTTAGATACTACATGATAGGTTTAGATACCACATGATAGGTTTAGATATCACATGATAGGTTTAGAAACAACATGATAGGTTTAGATATCACATGATAGGTTTAGAAACAACATGATAGGTTTAGATACTACATGATACGTTTAGATACTACATGATAGGTTTAGATACTACATGATAGGTTTAGATACTACATGATAGGTTTAGATACTACATGATAGGTTTAGATACTACATGATAGGTTTAGATACTACATGATAGGTTTAGATACTACATGATAGGTTTAGATACTACATGATAGGTTTAGATACTACATGATAGGTTTAGATACTACATGATAGGTTTAGATACTACATGATTGGTTTAGATACTACATGATAGGTTTAGATACTACATGACAGGTTTAGATACTACATGATAGGTTTAGATACTACATGATAGGTTTAGATACTACATGATAGGTTTAGATACTACATGATAGGTTTAGATACTACATGATAGGTTTAGATACTACATGATAGGTTTAGATACTACATGATAGGTTTAGATACTACATGACAGGTTTAGATACTACATGACAGGTTTAGATACTACATAATAGGTTTAGATACTACATGATAGGTTTAGATACTACATGATAGGTTTAGATACTACATGACAGGTTTAGATACTACATGACAGGTTTAGATACTACATGACAGGTTTAGATACTACATGATAGGTATAGATACTACATGACAGGTTTAGATACTACATGATAGGTTTAGATACTACATGATAGGTTTAGATACTACATGATAGGTTTAGATACTACATGATAGGTTTAGATACTACATGATAGGTTTAGATACTACATGATAGGTTTAGACACTACATTATAGGTTTAGATACTACATGATAGGTTTAGATACCACATGATAGGTTTAGAAACAACATGATAGGTTTAGATACTACATGATACGTTTAGATACTACATGATAGGTTTAGATACTACATGATAGGTTTAGATACTACATGATAGGTTTAGATACTACATGATAGGTTTAGATACTACATGATAGGTTTAGATACTACATGATTGGTTTAGATACTACATGATAGGTTTAGATACTACATGATAGGTTTAGATACTACATGACAGGTTTAGATACTACATGACAGGTTTAGATACTACATGATAGGTTTAGATACTACATGATAGGTTTAGATACTACATGATAGGTTTAGATACTACATGATAGGTTTAGATACTACATGATAGGTTTAGATACTACATGACAGGTTTAGATACTACATGACAGGTTTAGATACTACATGATAGGTTTAGATACTACATGATAGGTTTAGATACTACATGATAGGTTTAGATACTACATGACAGGTTTAGATACTACATGACAGGTTTAGATACTACATGACAGGTTTAGATACTACATGATAGGTATAGATACTACATGACAGGTTTAGATACTACATGACAGGTTTAGATACTACATGACAGGTTTAGATACTACATGACAGGTTTAGATACTACATGACAGGTTTAGATACTACATGACAGGTTTAGATACTACATGATAGGTTTAGATACTACATGATAGGTTTAGATACTACATGATAGGTTTAGATACCACATGATAGGTTTAGATACCACATGATAGGTTTAGAAACAACATGATAGGTTTAGATACTACATGATACGTTTAGATACTACATGATAGGTTTAGATACTACATGATAGGTTTAGATACTACATGATAGGTTTAGATACTACATGATAGGTTTAGATACTATATGATAGGTTTAGATACTACATGATAGGTTTAGATACTACATGATAGGTTTAGATACTACATGATAGGTTTAGATACTACATGATAGGTTTAGATACTACATGATAGGTTTAGACACTACATTATAGGTTTAGATACTACATGATAGATTTAGATACTACATGATAGGTTTAGATACTACATGATAGGTTTAGATACTAAATTATAGGTTTAGCTACTACTCAATAGGTTTAGATACTACATGATAGGTTTAGATACTACATGACAGATTTAGATACTACATGACAGGTTTAGATACAACATGATAGGTTTAGATACTACATGATAGGTTTAGATACTACATGATGGGTTTAGATACTACATGACGGGTTTAGATACTAGATGACGGGTTTAGATACTACATGACGGGTTTAGATACTACATGACGGGTTTAGATACTACATGACGGGTTTAGATACTACATGACGGGTTTAGATACTACATGACGGGTTTAGATACTAGATGACAGGTTTAGATACTAGATGACGGGTTTAGATACTACATGACGGGTTTAGATACTAGATTATATGTTTAGATACTACATGATATGTTTAGATACTACATGACGGGTTTAGATACTACATGACGGGTTTAGATACTACATGACGGGTTTAGATACTACATGACGGGTTTAGATACTAGATGACGGGTTTAGATACTAGATTATATGTTTAGATACTACATGACAGGTTTAGATACTACATGACAGGTTTAGATACTACATGACAGGTTTAGATACTACATGACAGGTTTAGATACTACATGATAGGTTTAGATACTACATGATAGGTTTAGATACTACATGATAGGTTTAGATACTACATGATAGGTTTAGATACCACATGATAGGTTTAGATACCACATGATAGGTTTAGATACCACATGATAGGTTTAGATACCACATGATAGGTTTAGAAACCACATGATAGGTTTAGATACTACATGATAGGTTTAGATACTACATGATAGGTTTAGATACTACATGACAGGTTTAGATACTACATGACAGGTTTAGATACTACATGATAGGTTTAGATACTACATGATAGGTTTAGATACTACATGACAGGTTTAGATACTACATGACAGGTTTAGATACTACATGACAGGTTTAGATACTACATGATAGGTATAGATACTACATGACAGGTTTAGATACTACATGACAGGTTTAGATACTACATGACAGGTTTAGATACTACATGACAGGTTTAGATACTACATGACAGGTTTAGATACTACATGACAGGTTTAGATACTACATGATAGGTTTAGATACTACATGATAGGTTTAGATACTACATGATAGGTTTAGATACCACATGATAGGTTTAGATACCACATGATAGGTTTAGATACCACATGATAGGTTTAGATACTACATGATAGGTTTAGATACTACATGATAGATTTAGATACTACATGACAGGTTTAGATACTACATGACAGGTTTAGATACTACATGATAGATTTAGATACTACATGACAGGTTTAGATACTACATGACAGGTTTAGATACTACATGATAGGTTTAGATACTACATGATAGGTTTAGATACTACATGACAGGTTTAGATACTACATGACAGGTTTAGATACTACATGATAGGTTTAGATACTACATGATAGGTTTAGATACTACATGATAGGTTTAGATACCACATGATAGGTTTAGATATCACATGATAGGTTTAGAAACAACATGATAGGTTTAGATATCACATGATAGGTTTAGAAACAACATGATAGGTTTAGATACTACATGATACGTTTAGATACTACATGATAGGTTTAGATACTACATGATAGGTTTAGATACTACATGATAGGTTTAGATACTACATGATAGGTTTAGATACTATATGATAGGTTTAGATACTACATGATAGGTTTAGATACTACATGATAGGTTTAGATACTACATGATAGGTTTAGATACTACATGATAGGTTTAGATACTACATGATAGGTTTAGATACTACATGATAGGTTTAGATACTACATGATAGGTTTAGATACTACATGATAGGTTTAGATACTACATGATTGGTTTAGATACTACATGATAGGTTTAGATACTACATGACAGGTTTAGATACTACATGATAGGTTTAGATACTACATGATAGGTTTAGATACTACATGATAGGTTTAGATACTACATGATAGGTTTAGATACTACATGATAGGTTTAGATACTACATGATAGGTTTAGATACTACATGATAGGTTTAGATACTACATGACAGGTTTAGATACTACATGACAGGTTTAGATACTACATAATAGGTTTAGATACTACATGATAGGTTTAGATACTACATGATAGGTTTAGATACTACATGACAGGTTTAGATACTACATGACAGGTTTAGATACTACATGACAGGTTTAGATACTACATGATAGGTATAGATACTACATGACAGGTTTAGATACTACATGACAGGTTTAGATACTACATGACAGGTTTAGATACTACATGACAGGTTTAGATACTACATGACAGGTTTAGATACTACATGACAGGTTTAGATACTACATGATAGGTTTAGATACTACATGATAGGTTTAGATACTACATGATAGGTTTAGATACCACATGATAGGTTTAGATACCACATGATAGGTTTAGAAACAACATGATAGGTTTAGATACTACATGATACGTTTAGATACTACATGATAGGTTTAGATACTACATGATAGGTTTAGTTACTACATGATAGGTTTAGATACTACATGATAGGTTTAGATACTACATGACAGGTTTAGATACTACATAATAGGTTTAGATACTACATGATAGGTTTAGATACTACATGACAGGTTTAGATACTACATGACAGGTTTAGATACTACATGACAGGTTTAGATACACATGATAGGTTTAGATACTACATGATAGGTTTAGATACTACATGATAGGTTTAGATACTACATGATAGGTTTAGATACTACATGATAGGTTTAGATACTACGTGATAGGTTTAGATACTACATGATAGGTTTAGATACTACATGATAGGTTTAGATACTACATGATAGGTTTAGATACTACATGATAGGTTTAGATACTACATGATAGGTTTAGATACTACATGATAGGTTTAGACACTACATTATAGGTTTAGATACTACATGATAGGTTTAGATACCACATGATAGGTTTAGAAACAACATGATAGGTTTAGATACTACATGATACGTTTAGATACTACATGATAGGTTTAGATACTACATGATAGGTTTAGATACTACATGATAGGTTTAGATACTACATGATAGGTTTAGATACTACATGATAGGTTTAGATACTACATGATTGGTTTAGATACTACATGATAGGTTTAGATACTACATGATAGGTTTAGATACTACATGACAGGTTTAGATACTACATGACAGGTTTAGATACTACATGATAGGTTTAGATACTACATGATAGGTTTAGATACTACATGATAGGTTTAGATACTACATGATAGGTTTAGATACTACATGATAGGTTTAGATACTACATGACAGGTTTAGATACTACATGACAGGTTTAGATACTACATGATAGGTTTAGATACTACATGATAGGTTTAGATACTACATGATAGGTTTAGATACTACATGACAGGTTTAGATACTACATGACAGGTTTAGATACTACATGACAGGTTTAGATACTACATGATAGGTATAGATACTACATGACAGGTTTAGATACTACATGACAGGTTTAGATACTACATGACAGGTTTAGATACTACATGACAGGTTTAGATACTACATGACAGGTTTAGATACTACATGACAGGTTTAGATACTACATGATAGGTTTAGATACTACATGATAGGTTTAGATACTACATGATAGGTTTAGATACCACATGATAGGTTTAGATACCACATGATAGGTTTAGAAACAACATGATAGGTTTAGATACTACATGATAGGTTTAGATACTACATGATAGGTTTAGATACTACATGATAGGTTTAGATACTACATGATAGGTTTAGATACTACATGATAGGTTTAGATACTATATGATAGGTTTAGATACTACATGATAGGTTTAGATACTACATGATAGGTTTAGATACTACATGATAGGTTTAGATACTACATGATAGGTTTAGATACTACATGATAGGTTTAGACACTACATTATAGGTTTAGATACTACATGATAGATTTAGATACTACATGATAGGTTTAGATACTACATGATAGGTTTAGATACTAAATTATAGGTTTAGCTACTACTCAATAGGTTTAGATACTACATGATAGGTTTAGATACTACATGACAGATTTAGATACTACATGACAGGTTTAGATACAACATGATAGGTTTAGATACTACATGATAGGTTTAGATACTACATGATGGGTTTAGATACTACATGACGGGTTTAGATACTAGATGACGGGTTTAGATACTACATGACGGGTTTAGATACTACATGACGGGTTTAGATACTACATGACGGGTTTAGATACTACATGACGGGTTTAGATACTACATGACGGGTTTAGATACTAGATGACAGGTTTAGATACTAGATGACGGGTTTAGATACTACATGACGGGTTTAGATACTAGATTATATGTTTAGATACTACATGATATGTTTAGATACTACATGACGGGTTTAGATACTACATGACGGGTTTAGATACTACATGACGGGTTTAGATACTACATGACGGGTTTAGATACTAGATGACGGGTTTAGATACTAGATTATATGTTTAGATACTACATGACAGGTTTAGATACTACATGACAGGTTTAGATACTACATGACAGGTTTAGATACTACATGACAGGTTTAGATACTACATGATAGGTTTAGATACTACATGATAGGTTTAGATACTACATGATAGGTTTAGATACTACATGATAGGTTTAGATACCACATGATAGGTTTAGATACCACATGATAGGTTTAGATACCACATGATAGGTTTAGATACCACATGATAGGTTTAGAAACCACATGATAGGTTTAGATACTACATGATAGGTTTAGATACTACATGATAGGTTTAGATACTACATGACAGGTTTAGATACTACATGACAGGTTTAGATACTACATGATAGGTTTAGATACTACATGATAGGTTTAGATACTACATGATAGGTTTAGTTACTACATGATAGGTTTAGATACTACATGATAGGTTTAGATACTACATGACAGGTTTAGATACTACATAATAGGTTTAGATACTACATGATAGGTTTAGATACTACATGACAGGTTTAGATACTACATGACAGGTTTAGATACTACATGACAGGTTTAGATACACATGATAGGTTTAGATACTACATGATAGGTTTAGATACTACATGATAGGTTTAGATACTACATGATAGGTTTAGATACTACATGATAGGTTTAGATACTACGTGATAGGTTTAGATACTACATGATAGGTTTAGATACTACATGATAGGTTTAGATACTACATGATAGGTTTAGATACTACATGATAGGTTTAGATACTACATGATAGGTTTAGATACTACATGATAGGTTTAGACACTACATTATAGGTTTAGATACTACATGATAGGTTTAGATACCACATGATAGGTTTAGAAACAACATGATAGGTTTAGATACTACATGATACGTTTAGATACTACATGATAGGTTTAGATACTACATGATAGGTTTAGATACTACATGATAGGTTTAGATACTACATGATAGGTTTAGATACTACATGATAGGTTTAGATACTACATGATTGGTTTAGATACTACATGATAGGTTTAGATACTACATGATAGGTTTAGATACTACATGACAGGTTTAGATACTACATGACAGGTTTAGATACTACATGATAGGTTTAGATACTACATGATAGGTTTAGATACTACATGATAGGTTTAGATACTACATGATAGGTTTAGATACTACATGATAGGTTTAGATACTACATGACAGGTTTAGATACTACATGACAGGTTTAGATACTACATGATAGGTTTAGATACTACATGATAGGTTTAGATACTACATGATAGGTTTAGATACTACATGACAGGTTTAGATACTACATGACAGGTTTAGATACTACATGACAGGTTTAGATACTACATGATAGGTATAGATACTACATGACAGGTTTAGATACTACATGACAGGTTTAGATACTACATGACAGGTTTAGATACTACATGACAGGTTTAGATACTACATGACAGGTTTAGATACTACATGACAGGTTTAGATACTACATGATAGGTTTAGATACTACATGATAGGTTTAGATACTACATGATAGGTTTAGATACCACATGATAGGTTTAGATACTACATGATACGTTTAGAAACAACATGATAGGTTTAGATACTACATGATAGGTTTAGATACTACATGATAGGTTTAGATACTACATGATAGGTTTAGATACTATATGATAGGTTTAGATACTACATGATAGGTTTAGATACTACATGATAGGTTTAGATACTACATGATAGGTTTAGATACTACATGATAGGTTTAGATACTACATGATAGGTTTAGACACTACATTATAGGTTTAGATACTACATGATAGATTTAGATACTACATGATAGGTTTAGATACTACATGATAGGTTTAGATACTAAATTATAGGTTTAGCTACTACTCAATAGGTTTAGATACTACATGATAGGTTTAGATACTACATGACAGATTTAGATACTACATGACAGGTTTAGATACAACATGATAGGTTTAGATACTACATGATAGGTTTAGATACTACATGATGGGTTTAGATACTACATGACGGGTTTAGATACTAGATGACGGGTTTAGATACTACATGACGGGTTTAGATACTACATGACGGGTTTAGATACTACATGACGGGTTTAGATACTAGATGACAGGTTTAGATACTACATGATAGGTTTAGATACTACATGATAGGTTTAGATACTACATGATAGGTTTAGATACTACATGATAGGTTTAGATACTACATGATAGGTTTAGATACTACATGACAGGTTTAGATACTACATGACAGGTTTAGATACTACATGATAGGTTTAGATACTACATGATAGGTTTAGATACTACATGATAGGTTTAGATACTACATGACAGGTTTAGATACTACATGACAGGTTTAGATACTACATGACAGGTTTAGATACTACATGATAGGTATAGATACTACATGACAGGTTTAGATACTACATGACAGGTTTAGATACTACATGACAGGTTTAGATACTACATGACAGGTTTAGATACTACATGACAGGTTTAGATACTACATGACAGGTTTAGATACTACATGATAGGTTTAGATACTACATGATAGGTTTAGATACTACATGATAGGTTTAGATACCACATGATAGGTTTAGATACCACATGATAGGTTTAGAAACAACATGATAGGTTTAGATACTACATGATACGTTTAGATACTACATGATAGGTTTAGATACTACATGATAGGTTTAGATACTACATGATAGGTTTAGATACTACATGATAGGTTTAGATACTATATGATAGGTTTAGATACTACATGATAGGTTTAGATACTACATGATAGGTTTAGATACTACATGATAGGTTTAGATACTACATGATAGGTTTAGATACTACATGATAGGTTTAGACACTACATTATAGGTTTAGATACTACATGATAGATTTAGATACTACATGATAGGTTTAGATACTACATGATAGGTTTAGATACTAAATTATAGGTTTAGCTACTACTCAATAGGTTTAGATACTACATGATAGGTTTAGATACTACATGACAGATTTAGATACTACATGACAGGTTTAGATACAACATGATAGGTTTAGATACTACATGATAGGTTTAGATACTACATGATGGGTTTAGATACTACATGACGGGTTTAGATACTAGATGACGGGTTTAGATACTACATGACGGGTTTAGATACTACATGACGGGTTTAGATACTACATGACGGGTTTAGATACTACATGACGGGTTTAGATACTACATGACGGGTTTAGATACTAGATGACAGGTTTAGATACTAGATGACGGGTTTAGATACTACATGACGGGTTTAGATACTAGATTATATGTTTAGATACTACATGATATGTTTAGATACTACATGACGGGTTTAGATACTACATGACGGGTTTAGATACTACATGACGGGTTTAGATACTACATGACGGGTTTAGATACTAGATGACGGGTTTAGATACTAGATTATATGTTTAGATACTACATGACAGGTTTAGATACTACATGACAGGTTTAGATACTACATGACAGGTTTAGATACTACATGACAGGTTTAGATACTACATGATAGGTTTAGATACTACATGATAGGTTTAGATACTACATGATAGGTTTAGATACTACATGATAGGTTTAGATACCACATGATAGGTTTAGATACCACATGATAGGTTTAGATACCACATGATAGGTTTAGATACCACATGATAGGTTTAGAAACCACATGATAGGTTTAGATACTACATGATAGGTTTAGATACTACATGATAGGTTTAGATACTACATGACAGGTTTAGATACTACATGACAGGTTTAGATACTACATGATAGGTTTAGATACTACATGATAGGTTTAGATACTACATGATAGGTTTAGTTACTACATGATAGGTTTAGATACTACATGATAGGTTTAGATACTACATGACAGGTTTAGATACTACATAATAGGTTTAGATACTACATGATAGGTTTAGACACTACATGATAGGTTTAGATACTACATGATAGGTTTAGATACCACATGATAGGTTTAGAAACAACATGATAGGTTTAGATACTACATGATACGTTTAGATACTACATGATAGGTTTAGATACTACATGATAGGTTTAGATACTACATGATAGGTTTAGATACTACATGATAGGTTTAGATACTACATGATAGGTTTAGATACTACATGATTGGTTTAGATACTACATGATAGGTTTAGATACTACATGATAGGTTTAGATACTACATGACAGGTTTAGATACTACATGACAGGTTTAGATACTACATGATAGGTTTAGATACTACATGATAGGTTTAGATACTACATGATAGGTTTAGATACTACATGATAGGTTTAGATACTACATGACAGGTTTAGATACTACATGACAGGTTTAGATACTACATGATAGGTTTAGATACTACATGATAGGTTTAGATACTACATGATAGGTTTAGATACTACATGACAGGTTTAGATACTACATGACAGGTTTAGATACTACATGACAGGTTTAGATACTACATGATAGGTATAGATACTACATGACAGGTTTAGATACTACATGACAGGTTTAGATACTACATGACAGGTTTAGATACTACATGACAGGTTTAGATACTACATGACAGGTTTAGATACTACATGACAGGTTTAGATACTACATGATAGGTTTAGATACTACATGATAGGTTTAGATACTACATGATAGGTTTAGATACCACATGATAGGTTTAGATACCACATGATAGGTTTAGAAACAACATGATAGGTTTAGATACTACATGATACGTTTAGATACTACATGATAGGTTTAGATACTACATGATAGGTTTAGATACTACATGATAGGTTTAGATACTACATGATAGGTTTAGATACTATATGATAGGTTTAGATACTACATGATAGGTTTAGATACTACATGATAGGTTTAGATACTACATGATAGGTTTAGATACTACATGATAGGTTTAGATACTACATGATAGGTTTAGACACTACATTATAGGTTTAGATACTACATGATAGATTTAGATACTACATGATAGGTTTAGATACTACATGATAGGTTTAGATACTAAATTATAGGTTTAGCTACTACTCAATAGGTTTAGATACTACATGATAGGTTTAGATACTACATGACAGATTTAGATACTACATGACAGGTTTAGATACAACATGATAGGTTTAGATACTACATGATAGGTTTAGATACTACATGATGGGTTTAGATACTACATGACGGGTTTAGATACTAGATGACGGGTTTAGATACTACATGACGGGTTTAGATACTACATGACGGGTTTAGATACTACATGACGGGTTTAGATACTACATGACGGGTTTAGATACTACATGACGGGTTTAGATACTAGATGACAGGTTTAGATACTAGATGACGGGTTTAGATACTACATGACGGGTTTAGATACTAGATTATATGTTTAGATACTACATGATATGTTTAGATACTACATGACGGGTTTAGATACTACATGACGGGTTTAGATACTACATGACGGGTTTAGATACTACATGACGGGTTTAGATACTAGATGACGGGTTTAGATACTAGATTATATGTTTAGATACTACATGACAGGTTTAGATACTACATGACAGGTTTAGATACTACATGACAGGTTTAGATACTACATGACAGGTTTAGATACTACATGATAGGTTTAGATACTACATGATAGGTTTAGATACTACATGATAGGTTTAGATACTACATGATAGGTTTAGATACCACATGATAGGTTTAGATACCACATGATAGGTTTAGATACCACATGATAGGTTTAGATACCACATGATAGGTTTAGAAACCACATGATAGGTTTAGATACTACATGATAGGTTTAGATACTACATGATAGGTTTAGATACTACATGATAGGTTTAGATACTACATGATAGGTTTAGATACTACATGATAGGTTTAGATACTACATGATAGGTTTAGATACTACATGATAGGTTTAGATACTACATGATTGGTTTAGATACTACATGATAGGTTTAGATACTACATGATAGGTTTAGATACTACGTGACAGGTTTAGATACTACATGACAGGTTTAGATACTACATGATAGGTTTAGATACTACATGATAGGTTTAGATACTACATGATAGGTTTAGATACTACATGATAGGTTTAGATACTACATGATAGATTTAGATACTACATGACAGGTTTAGATACTACATGACAGGTTTAGATACTACATGATAGGTTTAGATACTACATGATAGGTTTAGATACTACATGACAGGTTTAGATACTACATGACAGGTTTAGATACTACATGATAGGTTTAGATACTACATGATAGGTTTAGATACTACATGATAGGTTTAGATACCACATGATAGGTTTAGATATCACATGATAGGTTTAGAAACAACATGATAGGTTTAGATATCACATGATAGGTTTAGAAACAACATGATAGGTTTAGATACTACATGATACGTTTAGATACTACATGATAGGTTTAGATACTACATGATAGGTTTAGATACTACATGATAGGTTTAGATACTACATGATAGGTTTAGATACTATATGATAGGTTTAGATACTACATGATAGGTTTAGATACTACATGATAGGTTTAGATACTACATGATAGGTTTAGATACTACATGATAGGTTTAGATACTACATGATAGGTTTAGATACTACATGATAGGTTTAGATACTACATGATAGGTTTAGATACTACATGATAGGTTTAGATACTACATGATTGGTTTAGATACTACATGATAGGTTTAGATACTACATGACAGGTTTAGATACTACATGATAGGTTTAGATACTACATGATAGGTTTAGATACTACATGATAGGTTTAGATACTACATGATAGGTTTAGATACTACATGATAGGTTTAGATACTACATGATAGGTTTAGATACTACATGATAGGTTTAGATACTACATGACAGGTTTAGATACTACATGACAGGTTTAGATACTACATAATAGGTTTAGATACTACATGATAGGTTTAGATACTACATGATTGGTTTAGATACTACATGATAGGTTTAGATACTACATGATAGGTTTAGATACTACATGATAGGTTTAGATACTACATGATAGGTTTAGATACTACATGATAGATTTAGATACTACATGACAGGTTTAGATACTACATGACAGGTTTAGATACTACATGATAGGTTTAGATACTACATGATAGGTTTAGATACTACATGACAGGTTTAGATACTACATGACAGGTTTAGATACTACATGATAGGTTTAGATACTACATGATAGGTTTAGATACTACATGATAGGTTTAGATACCACATGATAGGTTTAGATATCACATGATAGGTTTAGAAACAACATGATAGGTTTAGATATCACATGATAGGTTTAGAAACAACATGATAGGTTTAGATACTACATGATACGTTTAGATACTACATGATAGGTTTAGATACTACATGATAGGTTTAGATACTACATGATAGGTTTAGATACTACATGATAGGTTTAGATACTATATGATAGGTTTAGATACTACATGATAGGTTTAGATACTACATGATAGGTTTAGATACTACATGATAGGTTTAGATACTACATGATAGGTTTAGATACTACATGATAGGTTTAGATACTACATGATAGGTTTAGATACTACATGATAGGTTTAGATACTACATGATAGGTTTAGATACTACATGATTGGTTTAGATACTACATGATAGGTTTAGATACTACATGACAGGTTTAGATACTACATGATAGGTTTAGATACTACATGATAGGTTTAGATACTACATGATAGGTTTAGATACTACATGATAGGTTTAGATACTACATGATAGGTTTAGATACTACATGATAGGTTTAGATACTACATGATAGGTTTAGATACTACATGACAGGTTTAGATACTACATGACAGGTTTAGATACTACATAATAGGTTTAGATACTACATGATAGGTTTAGATACTACATGATAGGTTTAGATACTACATGACAGGTTTAGATACTACATGACAGGTTTAGATACTACATGACAGGTTTAGATACTACATGATAGGTATAGATACTACATGACAGGTTTAGATACTACATGACAGGTTTAGATACTACATGACAGGTTTAGATACTACATGACAGGTTTAGATACTACATGACAGGTTTAGATACTACATGACAGGTTTAGATACTACATGATAGGTTTAGATACTACATGATAGGTTTAGATACTACATGATAGGTTTAGATACCACATGATAGGTTTAGATACCACATGATAGGTTTAGAAACAACATGATAGGTTTAGATACTACATGATACGTTTAGATACTACATGATAGGTTTAGATACTACATGATAGGTTTAGATACTACATGATAGGTTTAGATACTACATGATAGGTTTAGATACTATATGATAGGTTTAGATACTACATGATAGGTTTAGATACTACATGATAGGTTTAGATACTACATGATAGGTTTAGATACTACATGATAGGTTTAGATACTACATGATAGGTTTAGATACTACATGACATGTTTAGATACTACATGACAGGTTTAGATACTACATGACAGGTTTAGATACTACATGACAGGTTTAGATACTACATGATAGGTTTAGATACTACATGATAGGTTTAGATACTACATGATAGGTTTAGATACTACATGATAGGTTTAGATACTACATGATAGGTTTAGATACTACATGATAGGTTTAGATACTACATGATAGGTTTAGATACTACATGATAGGTTTAGATACTACATGATAGGTTTAGATACTACATGATAGGTTTAGACACTACATGATAGGTTTAGATACTACATGATAGGTTTAGATACTACATGATAGGTTTAGATACTACATGATAGGTTTAGATACTACATGATAGGTTTAGCTACTACACAATAGGTTTAGATACTACATGATAGGTTTAGATACTACATGACAGATTTAGATACTACATGACAGGTTTAGATACACATGATAGGTTTAGAAACAACATGATAGGTTTAGATACTACATGATACGTTTAGATACTACATGATAGGTTTAGATACTACATGATAGGTTTAGATACTACATGATAGGTTTAGATACTACATGATAGGTTTAGATACTACATGATAGGTTTAGATACTACATGATAGGTTTAGATACTACATGATAGGTTTAGATACTACATGACAGATTTAGATACTACATGACAGGTTTAGATACTACATGACAGGTTTAGATACTACATGACAGGTTTAGATACTACATGATAGGTTTAGATACTACATGATAGGTTTAGATACTACATGATAGGTTTAGATACTACATGATAGGTTTAGATACTACATGATAGGTTTAGATACTACATGACAGGTTTAGATACTACATGACAGGTTTAGATACTACATAATAGGTTTAGATACTACATGATAGGTTTAGATACTACATGATAGGTTTAGATACTACATGACAGGTTTAGATACTACATGACAGGTTTAGATACTACATGACAGGTTTAGATACTACATGATAGGTATAGATACTACATGACAGGTTTAGATACTACATGACAGGTTTAGATACTACATGACAGGTTTAGATACTACATGACAGGTTTAGATACTACATGACAGGTTTAGATACTACATGACAGGTTTAGATACTACATGATAGGTTTAGATACTACATGATAGGTTTAGATACTACATGATAGGTTTAGATACCACATGATAGGTTTAGATACCACATGATAGGTTTAGAAACAACATGATAGGTTTAGATACTACATGATACGTTTAGATACTACATGATAGGTTTAGATACTACATGATAGGTTTAGATACTACATGATAGGTTTAGATACTACATGATAGGTTTAGATACTATATGATAGGTTTAGATACTACATGATAGGTTTAGATACTACATGATAGGTTTAGATACTACATGATAGGTTTAGATACTACATGATAGGTTTAGATACTACATGATAGGTTTAGACACTACATTATAGGTTTAGATACTACATGATAGATTTAGATACTACATGATAGGTTTAGATACTATATGATAGGTTTAGATACTAAATTATAGGTTTAGCTACTACTCAATAGGTTTAGATACTACATGATAGGTTTAGATACTACATGACAGATTTAGATACTACATGACAGGTTTAGATACAACATGATAGGTTTAGATACTACATGATAGGTTTAGATACTACATGATGGGTTTAGATACTACATGACGGGTTTAGATACTAGATGACGGGTTTAGATACTACATGACGGGTTTAGATACTACATGACGGGTTTAGATACTACATGACGGGTTTAGATACTACATGACGGGTTTAGATACTACATGACGGGTTTAGATACTACATGACGGGTTTAGATACTAGATGACAGGTTTAGATACTAGATGACGGGTTTAGATACTACATGACGGGTTTAGATACTAGATTATATGTTTAGATACTACATGATATGTTTAGATACTACATGACGGGTTTAGATACTACATGACGGGTTTAGATACTACATGACGGGTTTAGATACTACATGACGGGTTTAGATACTAGATGACGGGTTTAGATATTAGATTATATGTTTAGATACTACATGACAGGTTTAGATACTACATGACGGGTTTAGATACTACATGACGGGTTTAGATACTACATGACGGGTTTAGATACTACATGACGGGTTTAGATACTAGATGACGGGTTTAGATATTAGATTATATGTTTAGATACTACATGACAGGTTTAGATACTACATGACAGGTTTAGATACTACATGACAGGTTTAGATACTACATGACAGGTTTAGATACTACATGATAGGTTTAGATACTACATGATAGGTTTAGATACTACATGATAGGTTTAGATACTACATGATAGGTTTAGATACCACATGATAGGTTTAGATACCACATGATAGGTTTAGATACCACATGATAGGTTTAGATACCACATGATAGGTTTAGAAACCACATGATAGGTTTAGATACTACATGATAGGTTTAGATACTACATGATAGGTTTAGATACTACATGATAGGTTTAGATACTACATGATAGGTTTAGATACTACATGATAGGTTTAGATACTACATGATAGGTTTAGATACTACATGATTGGTTTAGATACTACATGATAGGTTTAGATACTACATGATAGGTTTAGATACTACGTGACAGGTTTAGATACTACATGACAGGTTTAGATACTACATGATAGGTTTAGATACTACATGATAGGTTTAGATACTACATGATAGGTTTAGATACTACATGATAGGTTTAGATACTACATGATAGATTTAGATACTACATGACAGGTTTAGATACTACATGACAGGTTTAGATACTACATGATAGGTTTAGATACTACATGATAGGTTTAGATACTACATGACAGGTTTAGATACTACATGACAGGTTTAGATACAACATGATAGGTTTAGATACTACATGATAGGTTTAGATACTACATGATAGGTTTAGATACCACATGATAGGTTTAGATATCACATGATAGGTTTAGAAACAACATGATAGGTTTAGATATCACATGATAGGTTTAGAAACAACATGATAGGTTTAGATACTACATGATACGTTTAGATACTACATGATAGGTTTAGATACTACATGATAGGTTTAGATACTACATGATAGGTTTAGATACTACATGATAGGTTTAGATACTATATGATAGGTTTAGATACTACATGATAGGTTTAGATACTACATGATAGGTTTAGATACTACATGATAGGTTTAGATACTACATGATAGGTTTAGATACTACATGATAGGTTTAGATACTACATGATAGGTTTAGATACTACATGATAGGTTTAGATACTACATGATTGGTTTAGATACTACATGATTGGTTTAGATACTACATGATAGGTTTAGATACTACATGACAGGTTTAGATACTACATGATAGGTTTAGATACTACATGATAGGTTTAGATACTACATGATAGGTTTAGATACTACATGATAGGTTTAGATACTACATGATAGGTTTAGATACTACATGATAGGTTTAGATACTACATGATAGGTTTAGATACTACATGACAGGTTTAGATACTACATGACAGGTTTAGATACTACATAATAGGTTTAGATACTACATGATAGGTTTAGATACTACATGATAGGTTTAGATACTACATGACAGGTTTAGATAATACATGACAGGTTTAGATACTACATGACAGGTTTAGATACTACATGATAGGTATAGATACTACATGACAGGTTTAGATACTACATGACAGGTTTAGATACTACATGACAGGTTTAGATACTACATGACAGGTTTAGATACTACATGACAGGTTTAGATACTACATGACAGGTTTAGATACTACATGATAGGTTTAGATACTACATGATAGGTTTAGATACTACATGATAGGTTTAGATACCACATGATAGGTTTAGATACCACATGATAGGTTTAGAAACAACATGATAGGTTTAGATACTACATGATACGTTTAGATACTACATGATAGGTTTAGATACTACATGATAGGTTTAGATACTACATGATAGGTTTAGATACTACATGATAGGTTTAGATACTATATGATAGGTTTAGATACTACATGATAGGTTTAGATACTACATGATAGGTTTAGATACTACATGATAGGTTTAGATACTACATGATAGGTTTAGATACTACATGATAGGTTTAGATACTACATGACATGTTTAGATACTACATGACAGGTTTAGATACTACATGACAGGTTTAGATACTACATGACAGGTTTAGATACTACATGATAGGTTTAGATACTACATGATAGGTTTAGATACTACATGATAGGTTTAGATACTACATGATAGGTTTAGATACTACATGATAGGTTTAGATACTACATGATAGGTTTCGATACTACATGATAGGTTTAGATACTACATGATAGGTTTAGATACTACATGATAGGTTTAGATACTACATGATAGGTTTAGACACTACATGATAGGTTTAGATACTACATGATAGGTTTAGATACTACATGATAGGTTTAGATACTACATGATAGGTTTAGATACTACATGATAGGGTTAGCTACTACACAATAGGTTTAGATACTACATGATAGGTTTAGATACTACATGACAGATTTAGATACTACATGACAGGTTTAGATACACATGATAGGTTTAGATACTACATGATAGGTTTAGATACTACATGATAGGTTTAGATACTACATGATAGGTTTAGATACTACATGATAGGTTTAGATACTACATGATAGGTTTAGATACTACATGATAGGTTTAGATACTACATGATAGGTTTAGATACTACATGATAGGTTTAGATACTACATGATAGGTTTAGATACTACATGATAGGTTTAGATACTACATGATAGGTTTAGACACTACATTATAGGTTTAGATACTACATGATAGGTTTAGATACTACATGATAGGTTTAGATACTACATGATAGGTTTAGATACTAAATGATAGGTTTAGCTACTACTCAATAGGTTTAGATACTACATGATAGGTTTAGATACTACATGACAGATTTAGATACTACATGACAGGTTTAGATACAACATGATAGGTTTAGATACTACATGATAGGTTTAGATACTACATGATGGGTTTAGATACTACATGACGGGTTTAGATTCTAGATGACGGGTTTAGATACTACATGACGGGTTTAGATACTACATGACGGGTTTAGATACTACATGACGGGTTTAGATACTACATGACGGGTTTAGATACTACATGACGGGTTTAGATACTACATGACGGGTTTAGATACTAGATGACAGGTTTAGATACTAGATGACGGGTTTAGATACTACATGACGGGTTTAGATACTAGATTATATGTTTAGATACTACATGATATGTATAGATACTACATGACGGGTTTAGATACTACATGACGGGTTTAGATACTACATGACGGGTTTAGATACTACATGACGGGTTTAGATACTAGATGACGGGTTTAGATACTAGATTATATGTTTAGATACTACATGACAGGTTTAGATACTACATGACAGGTTTAGATACTACATGACAGGTTTAGATACTACATGACAGGTTTAGATACTACATGATAGGTTTAGATACTACATGATAGGTTTAGATACTACATGATAGGTTTAGATACTACATGATAGGTTTAGATACCACATGATAGGTTTAGATACCACATGATAGGTTTAGATACCACATGATAGGTTTAGATACCACATGATAGGTTTAGAAACCACATGATAGGTTTAGATACTACATGATAGGTTTAGATACTACATGATAGGTTTAGATACTACATGATAGGTTTAGATACTACATGATAGGTTTAGATACTACATGATAGGTTTAGATACTACATGATAGATTTAGATACTACATGATAGATTTAGATACTACATGACAGGTTTAGATACTACATGACAGGTTTAGATACTACATGATAGGTTTAGATACTACATGATAGGTTTAGATACTACATGATAGGTTTAGATACTACATGACAGGTTTAGATACTACATGACAGGTTTAGATACTACATGACAGGTTTAGATACTACATGATAGGTTTAGATACTACATGATAGGTTTAGATACTACATGATAGGTTTAGATACCACATGATAGGTTTAGATATCACATGATAGGTTTAGAAACAACATGATAGGTTTAGATACTACATGATACGTTTAGATACTACATGATAGGTTTAGATACTACATGATAGGTTTAGATACTACATGATAGGTTTAGATACTACATGATAGGTTTAGATACTATATGATAGGTTTAGATACTACATGATAGGTTTAGATACTACATGATAGGTTTAGATACTACATGATAGGTTTAGATACTACATGATAGGTTTAGATACTACATGATAGGTTTAGATACTAAATGATAGGTTTAGATACTACATGATAGGTTTAGATACTACATGATAGGTTTAGATACTACATGATAGGTTTAGATACTACATGATAGGTTTAGACACTACATGATAGGTTTAGATACTACATGATAGGTTTAGATACTACATGATAGGTTTAGATACTACATGATAGGTTTAGATACTAAATGATAGGTTTAGCTACTACTCAATAGGTTTAGATACTACATGATAGGTTTAGATACTACATGACAGATTTAGATACTACATGACAGGTTTAGATACAACATGATAGGTTTAGATACTACATGATAGGTTTAGATACTACATGATAGGTTTAGATACTACATGATAGGTTTAGATACTACATGATAGGTTTAGATACTACATGATAGGTTTAGATACTACATGAGAGGTTTAGATACTACATGACGGGTTTAGATACTAAATGATGGGTTTAGTTACTACACGATGGGTTTAGTTACTACATGACGGGTTAAGATACTACATGACGGGTTTAGATACTACATGACGGGTTTAGATACTACATGGTAGGTTTAGATACTAGATGACAGTTTTAGATACTAGATGACAGGTTTAGATACTACATTATAGGTTTAGATACTACATGATATGTTTAGATACTACATGATATGTTTAGATACTACATGACAGGTTTAGATACTACATGACAGGTTTAGATACTACATGACAGGTTTAGATACTACATGATAGGTTTAGATACTACATGATAGGTTTAGATACTGGATCTACTTGGCTCTAGCTATACGCTACTCCCTATAAAGACACCTCACCTGGATAAAGACATCAACTGGGGCTCCCTCCCCACTGGCATCTCACTCAACGGATCTACTGGGCTCTAGCTACACGCTAACCCCTAATAAAGACACCTCACCTCATCAACTGAGGCTCCCTCCCCACTGGCATCTTACTCAACGGATTTACTTGGCTCTAGCTATACGCTATAAAGACACCTCACCGGGATAAAGACATCAACTAGGGCTCCCTCCCCACGGGCATCCCACCAGACCGACTGAGCTCTAGCTTTACGCTACTCTCTATTAAGACACCTCATCGGGATAAAGATTTCATCTGGGGCTCCCTCCCCACGGGCATCTCCTCAGATCGACTGGGCTCTAGCTATACGCTACTCCCTATAAAGACACCTCACCAGGATAAAGACATCAACTGGGGCTCCCTCCCCACGGGCATCTCATCAGATCTACTGGGCTCTAGCTATACGCTACTCCCTATAAAGACACCTCACCAGGATAAAGATATCATCTGGGGCTCCCTCCCCACTGGCATCTCACTCAACGGATCCACTGGGCTCTAGCTACACGCTAACCCCTAATAAAGACACCTCACCTGGATAAAGACATCAACTGGGCTCTAGCTATACGCTACTCCCTAAAAAGACACCTCACCTGCATCTAGACACCAGCTAGTACTCCCACGACGGACCCTCCTAGACCTTCCAGACCGTCAACCCTCCACCACACATACACCCACACACACACACCCCAATTTTTTTAGGCCATAATACGGCTTTTTTACCGCATTAAGACCGAGTGCACCATTCTTTTTGCACTTTTTTCTCCTCCCTGCCACCTGATGAAGCCGAGTAAGGCAGAAACGCATCGTGGCTGGGCTACCCCTAGACCCGTTGTGCAGCTGTAAGGAAGACAGGTTCCACACGGACTTCGCGGGTACCTCCTTTTGGCTACTTATTTTTATTTTGTACTTTTCTCTTACCCTTATTTTGAGTTTTACACAGGGACACACTACAATGGAAGATCTACGAGACAACGAGGACTCCGGGCACTCTGATGGCCACTCAGACCCCCTACTTCACCACAAAAACGGGCCCAAAAATTTCGACGGGGCACAGATATCCACTTAGACTCTCTACACACTTTAAAAAGAGACGCACAGAGGGGCCAGCCGAAAAAAGTTTCGACTGGCAACCGAGTCTCATTGCAGGAACGTCGACTTCGCCTTACACAAAGTTTCTCTTCTCCGGGCTTCAACGAATGGCACAACAGGCTCCCACCACTACATCTCCGACGACAGAGGACAACCCGGCTTCACCAATCCAAGACCATCCGGAACCTAGGACAAAAGAACCCCTTAAAACAAAGCGGCTAACCCCCACCATACCAGGGGACCCTGAGACCCGGTCATACCCTCACAAGGTTGACATAGGGAAGGGCTCCTTTTGGGCAACACAAACCCTCCTAACCTTCCCCCACATCATACCCTGACCAGGGTGATTGAGGGAACGGAGCAGAGGCAGAGTGTTAAGGTGGCCTCTGAATTTTCATCTCCATCCCATACCCAGACCTGGGTGGTATGGAATGATTATCAGCAGGAACAGGTTATAACTCAGCAACCATCTCCACATACTCTTCCTAGTCAATACCATCTAACATGGATTACTGGACAGATCCACTGGATGACATCCCTAGTTGGCAACATGACTCACAGCCAATCGCACAGCCTCCTCTGAACCAAAGAATCTCTCCGGGACCCATGGACCTAGGATGGACCTCCTAAACCCCTCAAGGACCAACACCACCACCACGGGCTGAACCACCACTGAGGCTCTCAGTACAACGGAACCACTGGATGACATCCCCAGTTGGCAACATGACTCACAGCCAATCGCACAGCCTCCTCTGAAGACCACCACAAAGAACCAAAGAATCTCACCGGGACCCATGGACCAAGGATGGATCTCCTCGAGGACTAACACCACCACCACGGGCTGGACCACCACTGAGGCTTTCAGTACAGCGGAGGAACGCCCGGACATACACTGCACCTGCACCTTACACACCCCACATCCCATACAAAAGATAGGGGGTCATTAAGACCACAAAAATAGACCTCCAATAGCACTATAGAGTTACCATGACCATGGACTCTCAATAATACTTTCCTTTAGTCACAAAAAAAAGAAAAAGAGGGGGAGATATATTTAGGTATATTCTTTTACTTTTTTGGTTTCTTGAACTCGGGGTTACCATGACCATGGGCCTTGATGAAAAGAAACAATAAAATAGAACTAAATTAAAACCAAAAAAACCCTTACCAACCCATCATCATTCCAAAATACCTCTCATCTACACCCACCAGCACCCCCAACGGACGAGAACCTTTTTTCTCCAACAACTCTGGGGGCCCCGACCTTGGCGACTCACCCGCGGCGAGTACACCCTAAGCAATTAGGCCCGGCCATACACCAAGAAAGAAGAAAGGAGGAAATGGTATAGACCGGACTCCTCGGGACCCTTCGGGGTCCTGTTGGCAGACCTATCGGCACAACCCTCCCAACCCCACACAAACAGGAGACTCACGTACCGCGCTGGATGACTATCTACCCCAGTTTAGAACTGGATTGGCAGTATGTCCAGTAGCGCGTGTTTCATCCTTGGGGTTGGGGAAGCTAAAAGTGGGGCTTTTGGGTCGGGCGCTGCGCCTGGAGTATCGCCTTGGCCGTGTAACCCCTGGGGTGCCCAGATTATGTCTGGCGGAGAATTGGATCCCACTAATTTTCACTGGGGGACCCCTTACCCCGCCGCACTAAGCCTGGACAACCGATCCACACTTTTTTACCTGGACTACGATCAAATTCACTGTCTAGGGAGGATATACCTCTGGAAACGCTACGATCCTGGAAGGGAGTTATTCCACTGGTCACTATCACCCGAACCACTGAATTACCTAGGACTGAGATGGTAGGGATGGAGCACGGCAATCAACTGTAACTCCTGGCAGACGTACAACACAAAGGCCAGAGGTTGTTTGCCTGATCCAAAAAAAACCCGATAGGAGTTCCGTCCTACGTTTCGGAAAGTCTAAGGTGGATGTATGACAGCCGTGAAGAGGGCTTGCCTTCTGGGTTCTTATCTGCCCAAACCTATGGGAGTTCAATGACTTACCACTCGACAGGGACACATGGCAACCAACTGAGGTCCGGACCTGCACAAGGTACGCAACTCGACGGTTTTGCCTGATCCTACGTTGAGTATACCCATACGGACCAGCTGGATTGGACTATACATGGGTTGATTCATAGTTAGGACCCTGGAAGGGAATACCCCCTGAATTACACACATGATTGAAAACATCCAGGACC
Organism: Salvelinus fontinalis; assembly: GCF_029448725.1. Classification (NCBI taxonomy): domain Eukaryota; kingdom Metazoa; phylum Chordata; class Actinopteri; order Salmoniformes; family Salmonidae; genus Salvelinus; species Salvelinus fontinalis. Next base: position 3,186,041 of record NW_026600210.1, on the reverse strand, counting down.
TAAACTGACGAACACGGAAGTGAATACATAGACAACGTGGAGCTAAGAGAGAAGGATCCGAGGGGGAGTAAACTCCTAGGTTGCACTATGCTTTCCACATCCGTTGACATAGCGGACCTAGATATCTTGACCACACCACTCGAGATGGACACATGGCAACCAACCGAGGACCAAACCTGCATAAGGGGCGCAACTCAAGGGATTTTGCCTGATCCTAAATCGAGTCGACAGACCTACCTAAACTTAATCATTCTAAAAACTATACCTTACACTAAACCCTAACCCTAACCTTAACCATTCTAAAAAACCATACATAACCTTAACCCCAACCTTAACCCTAACCCTAACCCTTACACTAACCCTAACCCTAACCCTAACCTGAACCACTCTAAAAACAATACCTTACCCTAACCCTAACCCTAACCCTTTATCCTAAAGGGGTTGCCTGTGCCAGTGCATATCAGATTTGTCTGTTTTTCTTTAACCCTAACCCTAACCCCTAACCCCTAACCCTAACCCTAACCCAATTCTACGGACAGACGGCTTTTTGAACCCAACCAACGGGTTAATCTACAAGTGGGTAACTATGGGGCCTACTATTTTGGCCGGCCGCGCCCGGACCCCTCCGGCCCGCGCGCATATGAGTGGAGTGCACCCCCTCCCTTCCCCCTCCGGTTTCCACGTGTCAGAGATGGAAGTGGATCAACCGACTCAAAACTAGAAACCTGACCCTAACCCTAACACCCTACCCTAACCCTAACCACTCTAAAAACTATACCTTACCCTAACCTCAACCCTAACCTTAACCATTTTACTAACTATACCTAACCCTAACCCCTACCCTACGGACAGACGACTCTTTAACCCAAGTAATGGGTTAACCTACAAGTGGGCACCATGGGGCCTACGACTTTGGCCGTCCGCGCCCAGACCCCTCCGGACCGCGCGCATATGATGTGGAGTGCACCCCCTCCCTTCCCCCCTCCGGTTTCCACGTGTCTGAGATGGAAGTGGATCAACCGACCCAAAACTAGAAACCTAACCCAAACCCTAACCCCTAACCCCTAAACCCTAACCCTAACCCTAACCCCTAACCCCTAACCCTAACCCTCCGGTTTCCGCGTGTCAGAGATGGAAGTGGATCAACAGACTCAAAACTAGAAACCTAACCCTAACCCTAACTTAAGGGATTTTGCCTGATCCTACATCGAGTTGACAGACCTACCTAAACCTAAACTTAACCATTCTAAAAACTATACCTGACCTTAACCCTAACCCTAACCTTAACCATTCTAAAAACCATACCTAACCTTAACCTGTCTAGGATGAGGGTGCCGCTAGCGGCACACCCCCCCCACCCCCACTGAAAAACCAGTGCCGCGAAATTCAAAAAAAATATATTTTTTAAATATTTAACTTTCACACATTAAAGTCCAATACAGCTAATGAAAGACACAGATCTTGTGAATCCAGCCAACATGTCCGATTTTTAAAATGTTTTACAGGGAAGACACAATATGTAAAGATGTACATCTATTACCTAAAAACACATTAGCATAATCCACCATCTTTTATTTGTCCACCAAAACCAGTAGCTATCACCAATTCGGCTAAACTAAGATATTTATAGTCCCTAACCAAGAAAAAAACTCATCAGATGACAGTCTGATAACATATTTATGGTATGGGATAGGTTTTGTTAGAAAAAAGTGCATATTTCAGGTAGATGGCATAGGTTACAATTGCACCCACCGTCACAAATGGACTAGAAAAACTACATAGAGCAACGTGTTTACCTACTTACTAATCATCAAACATTTCGTAAAAATACACAGCATACACTAATCGAAAGACACAGATCCTGTGAATACAGACAATATTTCAGATTTTCTAAGTGTCTTACAGCGAAAACACAATAAATCGTTATATTAGCATAGCACATAGCACATAGCAGCCCAGCATTGATTCTAGCCAAAGTGAGCGATAAAAGTCAACATCGCCAAAATATATTAATTTTTTCACTAACCTTCTCAGAATTCTTCAGATGACACTCCTGTAACATCATATTACACAATCCATATAGAGTTTGATCGAAAATGTTTATATTTAGCCACCAAAATCATGGTTAGACAATGTGAAATGTAGCCCAGCTGGTGAGAAAATGTCTGTGCGCCATATTAGACAGTGATCTACTCTTATACATATATACTCATAAACGTGACTAAAAAATATAGGGTGGACAGGGATTGATAGACAATTTAATTCTTAATACAATCGCGGAATTACATTTTTTAAATTATCCTTACTTTTCAATACAGTTTGCGCCAAGCGAAGCTACGTCAAAAAACATGGCGTCCTAAGCCACTAACATTTTTCGACAGAAACACGATTTATCATAATAAAAATGTCCTACTTTGAGCTGTTCTTCCATCAGTATCTTGGGCAAAGGATCCTTTCTTGGGTCCAATCGTCTTTTGGTGAAAAGCTGTCCTCTTGCCATGTGGAAATGCCAACTGCGTTCGGGATGAATTGGAAGCGTGCCCAGCAATTCACAGCGTTTCAGAAATAAATGTCCCAAAATCGCACTAAACGGATATAAATTGCTATAAAACGCTTTAAATTAACTACCTTATGATGTTTTTAACTCCCATAACGAGTAGAAACATGACCAGAGTAATATTACTCCCTCCACTAATGCTTGGAACAAGTGCGGGTCGATGTCCTCCAGGCGCATTACGCAGCAAGAAAAGACTTGCTAGCTACAGGTTTTTTTAATTTATAGTGCCTGTGAACGCGCAATCGACCCCATTCAAATCGTCATCACGTAAAGGCATCCAGGGGAAGACGTAAGCAGTGTCCGTATACTCATAGCAATAACAGTGCCCTTTTAACTGACTCCAGATCAGGGGCCAACATTTCTGAAATCTGACTCCATGTCAGGGAAATTGCTGTAGAATGGGCTCTGTTCCACTTAGAGACAAAATTTCAACTCCTATAGAAACTATAGACTGTTTTCTATCCAATAATAATAATAATATGCATATTGTACGATCAAGAATTTTGTGGGAAGCCGTTTCAAAAATTACACGATTAGCATAAATAGTCACAACAGCGCCCCCATCCTCAACAGGTTAACCCTAAACCTTACCCCAAGCCTAACCCTAACCTTAACCATTCTAAAAACTATACCTTACCCTTACCCCTACTCCACGGACAGACGACTCTTTAACCTAAGTAATGGGTTAATCTACAAGTGGGCACCATGGGTTTTTTTCGGATCCGTACCTCCCATACCCCAAGTGGACGAAAACACGACAACACGGCAAAATCTACCGCATATACAGGAACCCAAATGGACAAGAACGCGATCAAAGCTAACACTGCTAATAAGCACCAACTAAAAACTACAAAAAAAGCACCATTTTTGATCGGGTAAAAGGGAACACCCCCCTAGAAACCCTACCTACAACTACCCCTCAATAAAGAAACAAGGTTCAAGCCCTCTAAACAAAAGACCAGATACCACGGCCACAACTTCTCCCTGCACATCGCACCCCACTGCACTTAAGTGACGTGACTCTAAAAGCGGAGGAAAAAAATCTCAACTACATTTGAAGACTTATAACCAGACCTATGGGTCACCCAGAACCCCAACTATAGATTCATCATGTACCTACAGATGTCTACTCTACCCTCAACCTCTTCTGGACAAACAGAACCTTACATTCAGGTATTTCCAGCCCCAAACCCTAAACCAGAGCAGACCGCTCCCAACGCTAACACACAAGTCAATGGTGACAAAAAAAGGTCAAACACACCTTTTTCACAGGAGGATCTATTACACTTCTACACATAACAGGAACAAGTATGGCTCATCTTGACCCCTAAAATTGACCTGGTACCTCTCGGACACCCACAACCCAAACAGCACCCCAAAGCAAAGTGTCTACTTTTCCTGTACTATTCTCCATAGGAATCAACGATGGAGGCCTCCCCATCACTTAACAGACTAATAGACGCCGCATCCAAATAACGAAGCGATCTCATTGGACGAGCCACGGCCATACCTCTCACATGAATCAAATCAAATCAAGTTTATTTTATATAGCCCTTCGTACATCAGCTAATATCTCGAAGTGATGTAAAGAAAGCCAGCCTAAAACCCCAAACAGGAAGCAATGCAGGTGTAGAAGCACGGCGGCTAGGAAAAACTCCCTAGAAAGGCCAAAACCTAGGAAGAAACCTAGAGAGGAACCAGGCTATGAGGGGTGGCCAGTCCTCTTCTGGCTGTGCCGGGTGAAGATTATAACAGAACATGGACAAGATGTTCAAATGTTCATAAATGACCAGCATGGTCAAATAATAATAATCACAGTAGTTGTCGAGGGTGCAGCGAGTCAGCACCTCAGGAATAAATGTCAGTTGACTTTTCATAGCCGATTATTAAGAGTATCTCTACCGCTCCTGCGGTCTCTAGAGAGTTGAAAACAGCAGGTCTGGGACAGGTAGGACGTCCGGTGAACAGGTCAGGGTTCCATAGCCGCAGGCAGAACAGTTGAAACTGGAGCAGCAGCACGGCCAGGTGGACTGGGGACAGCAAGGAGTCATCATGCCAGGTAGTCCTAGGGCTTAAGTCCTCCGAGAGAGAGAAAGAAAGAGAAGAAGAGAGAATTAGAGAGAGCATACTTAAATTTAGGCAGGACACCGGATAAGACAGGAGAAGTACTCCAGATATAACAAACTGACCCTAGCCCCCGACACATAAACTACTGCAGCATAAATACTGGAGGCTGAGACAGGAGAGGTCAGGAGACACTGTGGCCCCATCCGATGATACCCCCGGACAGGGCCAAACAGGAAGGATATAACCCCACCCACTCTGCCAAAGCACAGCCCCCACACCACTAGAGGGATATCTTCAACCACCAACTTACCATCCTGAGACAAGGCCGAGTATAGCCCACAAAGATCTCCGCCACGGCACAACCCAAGGGGGGGCGCCAACCCAGACAGGAAGATCACGTCAGTGACTCAACCCACTCAAGTGATGCATCCCTCCTAGGGACGGCATGAAAGAGCACCAGTAAGCCAGTGTCTCAGCCCCTGTAATAGGGTTAGAGGCAGAGAATCCCAGTGGAGAGAAGGGAACCGGCCAGGCAGAGACAGCAAGGGCGGTTCGTTGCTCCAGAGCCTTTCCGTTCACCTTCACACTCCTGGGCCAGACTACACTCAATCATATGACCTACAGAAGAGATGGGTCTTCAGTAAAGACTTAAAGGTTGAGACCGAGTCTGCGTCTCTCACATGGGTAGGCAGACCATTCCATAATAATGGAGATATATAGGATAAAGCCCTGCCTCCAGCTGTTTGCTTAGAAATTCTAGGGACAATTAGGAGGCCTGCGTCTTGTGACCGTAGCGTACGGGTAGGTACAGTGGGGCAAAAAAGTATTTAGTCAGCCACCAATTGTGCAAGTTCTCCCACTTAAAAAGATGAGAGAGGCCTGTAATTTTCATCATAGGTACACTTCAACTATGACAAACAAAATGAGGAAAAAAATCCAGAAAATCACATTGTAGGAAAAAGCCAGTGTAGGGAAACTAGCACTGGAGTAATATGATCACATTTGTGGGTTCTAGTCAGGATTCTAGCAGCCGTATTTAGCACTAACTGAAGTTTATTTAGTGCTTTGTCCGGGTAGCCGGAAAGTAGAGCATTGCAGTAGTCTAACCTGTTGAGGATGGGGGCGCTGTTGAGACTATTTATGCTAATTGGGTAATTTTTGAAACGGCTTCCCACAAAATCCTTGATCGTACAATATGCATATTATTATTATTATTGGATAGAAAACAGTCTATAGTTTCTATTGGAGTTGAAATTTTGTCTCTAAGTGGAACAGAGCCCATTCTACAGCAATTTCCCTGACATGGAGTCAGATTTCAGAAATGTTGGCCACTGTTCTGAAGTCAGTTAAAAGGGCACTGTTATTGCTATGACTATACGGACACTTCTTACGTCTTCCCCTGGATGCCTTTACGTGATGACGATTCCAATGGGGTCGATTGCGCGTTCACAGGCCCTATAAATTAAAAAACCCTGTAGCTAGCAAGTCTTTTCTTGGTGCGTAACGCGCGTGGAGGACACCGAGCCGCCCCTGTTCCAAGCGTTAGTTTAGCCTGTTATATTTCTCCGGTCATCTTTTCACTCGTTATAGGAGTTAAAAACATCATAAGGTAGTTAATTTAAAGCGTTTTATAGCAATTTATATCCGTTTAGTGCGATTTTGGGACATTTATTTTTGAAACGATGTGAATAGCTGGGCACGCTTTTCAGTTCATCCCGAACGCAGTTGGCATTTCCACATGGCAAGAGGACAGCTTTCCACCAAAAGACGATTACTCCCAAGAAAGGATCCTTTGCCCAAGATACTGATGGAAGAACAGCTCAAAGTAGGACATTTTTATTATGATAAATCGTGTTTCTGTCGAAACATTTTAGTGGCTTAGGACGCCATGTTTTTTGACGTAGCTTCGCTTGGCGCAAACTGTATTGAAAAGTAAGGATAAATTAAAAAATGTAATTCCGCAATTGTATTAAGAATTAAATTGTCTATCAATCCCTGTCCACCCTATATTTTTTAGTCACGTTTATGAGTATTTATGTATAAGAGTAGATCACTGTCTAAGTGGCGCAAGGACATTTTCTGACCAGCTGAGCTACATTTCACATTGTCTAACCATGATTTTGGTGGCTAAATATAAACGTTTTCGATCAAACTCTATATGGATTGTGTAATATGATGTTACAGGAGTGTCATCTGAAGAATTCTGAGAAGGTTAGTGAAAAAATTAATATATTTTTGGCGATGTTGACGTTATCGCTCACTTTGGCTAGAATCAATGCTGGGCTGCTATGTGCTATGTGCTATGCTAATATAACGATTTATTGTGTTTTCGCTGTAAGACACTTAGAAAATCTGAAATATTGTAACAGTCCTGACCTGTTTTATGTTGTTTTTATGTGTTTGTGGTCAGGGCGTTAGTTTTGGGTGGGCAGTCTATGTTATCTGTTTCTATGTTGGTTTTGGTTTGCCTGGTATGGCTCTTGATTAGAGGCAGGTGGTTTGCGTTTTCCTCTAATTAAGAGTCATATTTAGGTAGGGCATTCTCACTGTTTGTTTGTGGGTGATTGTCTCCTGTGTCTGTGTTATGTCTTACACCATACGGGATTGTTTCGGTTGTTCGTTTCGTTTCGGTTTATGTAGTCTGTTCCTGTGTCAGCGTGCTTCGTGTATATGTAAGTTCGTTTGTTCAGGTCTGTCTACATCGTTTTGTTATTTTGTTAGTTATATCCAGTATAGTTCGTTTTCGTCTTTGTCTATTTTGTTTATTTAATAAATCATTATGTGTTCAAACTTCGCTGCGCCTTGGTTCCCTCAATACTCCTCCTTTTCCGAAAATGGAGAGGAGGAGGAACGCCGTTACAAATATTGTCTGTATTCACAGGATCTGTGTCTTTCGATTAGTGTATGCTGTGTATTTTTACGAAATGTTTGATGATTAGTAAGTAGGTAAACACGTTGCTCTAAGTAGTTTTTCTAGTCCATTTGTGACGGTGGGTGCAATTGTAACCTATGCCATCTACCTGAAATATGCACTTTTTTCTAACATAACCTATCCCATACCATAAATATGTTATCAGACTGTCATCTGATGAGTTTTTTTGTTGGTTAGGGGCTATAAATATCTTAGTTTAGCCGAATTGGTGATAGCTACTGGTGTTGGTGGACAAATAAAAGATGGTGGATTATGCTAATGTGTTTTTAGGTAATAGATGTACATCTTTACATATTGTGTCTTCCCTGTAAAACATTTTAAAAATCGGACATGTTGACTGGATTCACAAGATCTGTGTCTTTCATTAGCTGTATTGGACTTTAATGTGTGAAAGTTAAATATTTAAAAAAAATATTTTTTTTGAATTTCGCGGCACTGGTTTTTCAGTGGGGGGGGGGGGGGCTGTGCCGCTAGCGGCACGCTGATCCTAGACAGGCTAACCTAGAAGTAACAAATGCATGGATTAATTTTTCTGCATCATTTTTGGACAGAAAATTTCAGATTTTTGCAATGTTACGTAGATGGTAAAAAGCTGTCCTTGAAACAGTCTTGATATGTTCGTCAAAAGAGAGATCAGGGTCCAGAGTAACGCCGAGGTCCTTCACAGTTTTATTTGAGACAACTTTACAACTATCAAGATTAATTGTCAGATTGAACAGAAGATCTCTTTGTTTCTTGGGACCTAGAACAAGCATCTCTGTTTGGTGCGAGTTTAAAAGTTGAAAGTTTTCAGCCATCCACTTCCTTATGTCTGAAACACAGGCTTCTAGCGAGGGCAATTTTGGGGCTTCACCATGTTTCATTGAAATGTACAGCTGTGTGTCATCCGCATAGCAGTGAAAGTTAACATTTTGTTTTTGAATGACATCCCCAAGAGGTAAAATATATAGTGAAAACAATAGTGGTCCCAAAACGGAACCTTGAGGAACACCGAAATATACAGTTGATTTGTCAGAGGACAAACCATTCACAGAGACAAACTGATATCTTTCCGACAGATAAGATCTAAATCAGGCCAGAACTTGTCCGTGTAGACCAATTTGCGTTTCCAATCTCTCCAAAAGAATGTGGTGATCGATGGTATCAAAGGCAGCACTAAGGTCTAGTAGCACGAGGACAGATGCAAAGCCTTGGTCTGACGCCATTAAAAGGTCATTTACCACCTTCACAAGTGCAGACTCAGTGCTATGATGGCGTCTAAAACCAGACTGAAGCATTTCGTATACATTGTTTGTCTTCAGGAAGGCAGTGAGTTGCTGCGCAACAGCTTTTAAATTTTTTTGGGAGAGGAATGGAAGATTCGATATAGACCGATATTTTTTTATATTTTCTGGGTCAAGGTTTGGCTTTTTCGGGAGGCTTTATTACTGCCACTTTTAGTGAGTTTGGTACACATCCGGTGGATAGAGAGCCGTTTATTATGTTCAACATAGGAGGGCCAAGCACAGGAAACAGCTCTTTCAGTAGTTTAGTTTGAATAGGGTCCAGTATGCAGCTTGAAGGTTTAGAGGCCATGATTATTTTCATCATTGTGTCAGGAGATATAGTACTAAAACACTTAAGTGTCTCTCCCGATCCCAGGCCTTGGCAGAGCTGTGCAGATCCAGGACAGCTGAGCTTTGGAGGAATACGCAGATTTAAAGAGGAGTCCGTAATTTGCTTTCTAACGATCATGATCTTTTCCTCAAAGAAGTTCATGAATTTATTACTGCTGAAGTGAAAGCCATCCTCACTTGGGGAATGCTGCTTTGTAGTTAGCTTTGCGACAGTATCAAAAAGAAATTTCGGATTGTTCTTATTTTCTTAGTTGGAAAAAATTTCTTAGTTGGAAAAATAGGATGATCGAGCAGCAGTGAGGGCTCTTCGATACTGCACGGTACTGTCTTTCCAAGCTAGTCGAAAGACTTCCAGTTTGGTGTGGCGCCATTTCCGTTCCAATTTTCTGGAAGCTTGCTTCAGAGCTCGGGTATTTTCTGTATACCAGGGATCTAGTTTCTAATGACAAACATTTTTAGTTTTTAGGGGTGCAACTGCATCTAGGGTATTGCGCAAGGTTAAATTGAGTTCTTCAGTTAGGTGGTTAACTGATTTTTGTCCTCTGACGTCCTTGGGTAGGCAGAGGGAGTCTGGAAGGGCATCAAGGAATCTTTGTGTTGTCTGAGAATTTATAGCACGACTTTTGATGCTCCTTGGTACGGGTCTGAGCAGATTATTTGTTGTGATTGCAAACGTAATAAAATGGTGTTCCGATAGTCCAGGATTATGAGGAAAAACATTAAGATCTACAACATTTATTCCATGTGACAAAACTAGGTCCAGAGTATGACTGTGGCAGTGAGTAGGTCCGGAGACATGTTGGACAAAACCCACTGAGTCGATGATGGCTCCGAAAGCCTTTTGGAGTGGGTCTGTGGACTTTTCCATGTGAATATTAAAATCACCAAAAATTTGAATATTATCTGCCATGACTATAAGGTCCGATAGGAATTCAGGGAACTCAGTGAGGAACGCTATATATGGCCCAGGAGGCCTGTAAACAGTAGCTATAAAAAGTGATTGAGTAGGCTGCATAGATTTCATGACTAGAAGCTCAAAAGACAAAAACGTCAGGTTTTTTTTTGTTGTAAATTTAAATTTGCTATCGTAAATGTTAGCAACACCTCCGCCTTTGCGGGATGCACGGGGGATATGGTCACTAGTGTAACCAGGAGGTGAGGCCTCATTTAACACAGTGAATTCATCAGGCTTAAGCCATGTTTCAGTCAGGCCAATCACATCAAGATTATGATCAGTGATTAGTTCATTGACTATAACTGCCTTTGAAGTGAGGGATCTAACATTAAGTAGCACTATTTTGAGATGTGCGATATCACGATCTCTTTCAATAATGGCAGGAATGGAGGAGGTCTTTATCCTAGTGAGATTGCTAAGGCAAACACCGCCATGTTTAGTTTTGCCTAACCTAGGTTGAGGCACAGACACAGTCTCAATGGGGATAGCTGGGCTGACTACACTGACTGTGCTGGTGGCAGACTCCACTAAGCTGGCAGGCTGGCTAATAGCCTGCTGCCTGGTCTGCACCCTATTTCATTGTGGAGCTAGAGGAGTTAGAGCCCTGTCTATGTTGGTAGATAAGATGAGAGCACACCTCCAGCTAGGATGGAGTCCGTCACTCATTTTACATTTTACATTTTAGTCATTTAGCAGACGCTCTTATCCAGAGCGACTTACAGTAGAGTGCATAGATTTTATTACATTTTACATACTGAGACAAGGATATCCCTACCGGCCAAACCCTCCCTAACCCGGACGACGCTATGCCAATTGTGCGTCGCCCCACGGACCTCCCGGTTGCGGCCGGCTGCGACAGAGCGTGGGCGCGAACCCAGCCCAGCCTGGGCGCGAACCCAGAGACTCTGGTGGCGCAGCTAGCACTGCGATGCAGTGCCCTAGACCACTGCGCCACCCGGGAGGCGCAGTGGTCCGAAGCAGGCCAGGCTTGGTCCTGTTTTGTGGGTGAGTCCCAGAAAGAGGGCCAATTATCTACAAATTCTATCATTTGGTAGGGGCAGAAAACAGTTTTCAACCAGCGATTGAGTTGTGAGACTCTGTAGAGCTCATCACTCCCCCGAACTGGGAGGGGGCCAGAGACAATTACTCGATGCCGACACATCTTTCTAGCTGATTTACACGCTGAAGCCTTGTTTGCGCTTCGTGACCTCTGACTGTTTCATCCTAACATCGTTGGTGCCGACGTGGATAACAATATCTCTATACTCTCTACACTCGCCAGATTTAGCTTTAGCCAGCACCAACTTCAGATTAGCCTTAACGTCGGTAGCCCTGCCCCCTGGTAAACAGTGTATGATCGCTGGATGACTCGTTTTAAGTCTTATACTGCGGTTAAAGGAGTTGCCAATGACTAGGATTTTCAATTTGTCAGAGCTAATGGTGGGAGGCTTCGGCGTCTCAGACCCCATAATGGGAGGAGTAGAGACAAGAGAAGGCTCAGACTCCGACTCGCTGCTTAATGGGGAAAACCGGTTGAAAGTTTCTGTCGGCTGAATGAGTGACACCGGTTGAGAATTTCCCTCCAGAAGCCATGAGGGAGTCACTGGCTTGCTGGTGCTCTTTCATGCCGTCCCTAGGAGGGGTGCGTCACTTGAGTGGGTTGAGTTACTGACGTGAACTTCCTGTCTGGGTTGGCGCCCCCCCTTGGTTGTGCTGTGGTGGAGACCTTTGTGGGCTATACTCGGCCTTGTCTCAGGATTGTAAGTTGGTGGTTGAGGATATCCCTCTAGTGGTGTGGGGGCTGTGCTTTGGCAGAGTGGGTGGGGTTATATCCTTCCTGTTTGGCCCTGTCCGGGGGTTTCTTCGGATGGGGCCACAGTGTCTCCTGACCGCTCCTGTCTCAGCCTCCAGTATTTATGCTGCAGTAGTTTGTGTCGGGGGGCTAGGGTCAGTTGGTTATACCTGGAGTACTTCTCCTGTCTTATCCAGTGTCCTGTGTGAATTTAAGTATGCTCTCTCTAATTCTCTCGTTCTCTCTTTCTCTCTGAGAACCTGAGCCCTAGGACCATACGTCAGGACTACCGGGCATGCTGACACCTTGCTGTCCCCAGTCCGCCCGGCCTTGCTGCTATTCCAGTTTCAACTGTTTCTGCCTGCGGTTACGAAACCCCTACCTGTCCCAGACCTGCTGTTTTCAACTCTTAATGATCGGCTATGAAATGCCAACTGAGATTTATTCCTGATTATTATTTGACCATGCTTGTCATTTATGAACATTTTGAAAATCTTGGCTCTCTCTAATTTTCTCCTTCTCTATTTCTCTCGGAGGACCTGAGCCCTAGGACCATACGTCGGGACTACCGGCCGTGGTGACTCCTTGCTGCCCCCAGTCCGCCTGGCCTTGCTGCTATTCCAGTTTCAACTCTTCTGCCTGCGGTTATGGAACCCCTACCTGTCCCAGACCTGCTGTTTTCAACTCTTAATGATCGGATATGAAAAGCCAACTGAGATTTATTCCTGATTATTATTTGACCATGCTTGTCATTTATGAACATTTTGAAAATCTTGGCTCTCTCTAATTTTCTCCTTCTCTCTTTCTTTCTCTCGGAGGACCTGGGCCCTAGGACCATGCGTCGGGACTGCCGCCCGTGGTGACTCCTTGCTGTCCCCAGTCCGCCTGGCCTTGCTGCTATTCCAGTTTCAGCTGTTCTGCTTGCGGTTATGGAACCGCCACCTGTCCCAGACCTGTTGTTTTTCAACTCTTAATGATCAGCTATGAAAAGCCAACTGAAAATTATTCATGATTATTATTTGACCATGCTTGTCACTTATGAACATTTTTGAACATCTTGGCATAGTTCTGTTATAATCTCCACCCGGCACAGCCAGAAGAGGACTGGCCACCCCTCATAGCCTGGTTCCTCTCTAGGTTTCTTCCTAGGTTTTGGCCTTTCTAGGGAGTTTTTCCTAGCCACCGTGCTTCTACACCTGCATTCTAGCTGTTTGGGGTTTTAGGCTGGGTTTCTGTACAGCACTTCGAGATATTATCTGATGTACGAAGGGCTATATAAAATAAAATTGATTGATTGATTGATGAGAAAGTTGTCCGGCTGCGGGGATTGTGCGGGGGGGATTTCTACTACTATCTGTACTTACTGGTGGCACAGATGCTGTTTCATCCTTTCCTACAATGAAATTACCCTTGCCTAACGATTGCGTCTGAAGCTGGGCTTGCAGCACAGCTATCTTCGCCGTAAGGCGATCGTTCTTCTGTATATTATGAGTACAGCGACTGCAATTCGAAGGCATCATGTTAATGTTACTACTCAGCTTTGGCTGTTGGAGGTCCTGACGAACCACGTCCAGATGAAGCGTCCGGAGTGAAACAGTTGAATGGAAGAGAAAAAAACATTGCGAGGGAAAAACTAAAAATATAAACGGTAATTAAAAAGTAAAAACCGTAGTTTTCAGCTAGCAAAGTAAGGTTGGCAACAAAACGCACAGCAACACGTCTGCAAGTTGTGACCGGAAATGTCTACCAATAAAAATTCTCAAACTGGACAGTTTTATCTCAATCTCTTCATTCAAAGACTCAATCATGGACATTCATACTGACAGTTGTGGCTGCTTTGCGTGATGTATTGTTGTCTCTACCTTCTTGCCCTTTGTGCTGTTGTCTGTGCCCAACAATGTTTGTACCCTGTTTTGTGCTGCTACCATGTTGCTACCATGCTGTGTTGTCTTAGGTCTCTTTTTATGTGGTGTCATGGTGTCTCTTTATGTAGTGTTGTGTTGTCTCTCGCCGTGATGTGTTTTTTGTCCTATATTTACTGTATATGTTATTTATTTTTTATTTTTAATCCAGCCCCCGTCCCAGCAGGAGGTCTTTTGCCTTTTGGTAGGCCGTCATTGTAAATAAGAACTTTTTCTTAACTGACTTGCCTGGTTCAATAAAGGTCAAATAAAAAAACTGTGCAGGGGGTAGTATAAGTGAGTAAGGAATAGTGTGCAAGGGGTAGTGTGTAGGGGGTAGTGTGGAGGGGGTAGTGTGGAGGGGGTAGTATAAGTGAGTAAGGAATAGTGTGCAAGGGGTAGTGTGTAGGGGGTAGTGTGGAGGGGGTAGTATAAGTGTGTAGGTGGTAGTGTTAGTGTGTAGGAGGTAGTGTGCAGGGGGTAGTGTCTGGGGGTAGTAGTAGGGGGTAGTGTGTATGGGGTAGTATAAGTGTGTGGGGGTAGTGTGAAGGGGTAGTATTAGTGTGTAGGGGGTAGTGTGTACAGGGTAGTATTAGTGTGTAGGGGGTAGTATTAGTGTGTAGGGGGTTGTGTGTACAGGGTAGTATTAGTGTGTAGGGGGAAGTATTAGTGTGTAGGGGGTAGTGTTTAGGGGGTAGTGTGTAGGGGGTAGTATTAGTGTGTAGGGGGTGGTGTGTACAGGGTAGTATTAGTGTGTAGGGGGTAGTATTAGTGTGTAGGGGGTAGTATTAGTGTGTAGGGGGTAGTATTAGTGTGTAGGGGGTAGTATTAGTGTGTAGGGGGTAGTATTAGTGTGTAGGGGGTGGTGTGTACAGGGTAGTATTAGTGTGTAGGGGGTAGTATTAGTGTGTAGGGGGTGGTGTGTACAGGGTAGTATTAGTGTGTAGGGGGTAGTATTAGTGTGTAGGGGGTAGTATTAGTGTGTAGGGGGTAGTATTAGTGTGTAGGGGGTAGTATTAGTGTGTAGGGGGTGGTGTGTACAGGGTAGTATTAGTGTGTAGGGGGTAGTGTGTACAGGGTAGTATTAGTGTGTACAGGGTAGTATTAGTGTGTAGGGGGTAGTATTAGTGTGTAGGGGGTAGTATTAGTGTGTAGGGGGTAGCATTAGTGTGTAGGGGGTAGTATTAGTGTGTAGGGGGTAGTATTAGTGTGTAGGGGGTAGTATTAGTGGGTAGGGGGTAGTATTAGTGGGTAGGGGGTAGTATTAGTGTGTAGGGGGTAGTTTTTAGGGGGTAGTGTGTAGGGGGTAGTATTAGTGTGTAGGGGGTAGTATTAGTGTGTATGGGTTAGTGTGTACAGGGTAGTATTAGTGTGTAGGGGGTGGTATTAGTGTGTACAGGGTAGTATTAGTGTGTAGGGGGTGGTGTGTACAGGGTAGTATTAGTGTGTAGGGGGTAGTATTAGTGTGTAGGGGGTGGTATTAGTGTGTAGGGGGTAGAATTAGTGTGTATGGGGTAGTATTAGTGTGTAGGGGGTGGTGTGTACAGGGTAGTATTAGTGTGTAGGGGGTGGTATTAGTGTGTAGGGGGTAGTATTAGTGTGTAGGGGGTAGTATTAGTGTGTAGGGGGTAGTATTAGTTTGTAGGGGGTAGTATTAGTGTGTAGGGGGTAGTGTGTAGGGGGTGGTGTGTACAGGGTAGTGTTAGTGTGTAGGGGGTGTTATTAGTGTGTAGGGGGTAGTATTAGTGTGTAGGGGGTAGTATTAGTATGTACGGGGTAGTATTAGTGTGTAGGGGGTAGTGTGTACAGGGTAGTATTAGTGTGTAGGGGGTGATGTGTAGGGGGTAGTATTAGTGTGTAGGGGGTAGTATTAGTGGGTAGGGGGTAGTATTAGTGGGTAGGGGGTAGTATTAGTGTGTAGGGGGTAGTTTTTAGGGGGTAGTGTGTAGGGGGTAGTATTAGTGTGTAGGGGGTAGTATTAGTGTGTAGGGGTTAGTGTGTACAGGGTAGTATTAGTGTGTAGGGGGTGGTATTAGTGTGTACAGGGTAGTATTAGTGTGTAGGGGGTGGTGTGTACAGGGTAGTATTAGTGTGTAGGGGGTAGTATTAGTGTGTAGGGGGTGGTATTAGTGTGTAGGGGGTAGAATTAGTGTGTATGGGGTAGTATTAGTGTGTAGGGGGTGGTGTGTACAGGGTAGTATTAGTGTGTAGGGGGTGGTATTAGTGTGTAGGGGGTAGTATTAGTGTGTAGGGGGTAGTATTAGTGTGTAGGGGGTAGTATTAGTTTGTAGGGGGTAGTATTAGTGTGTAGGGGGTAGTGTGTAGGGGGTGGTGTGTACAGGGTAGTGTTAGTGTGTAGGGGGTGTTATTAGTGTGTAGGGGGTAGTATTAGTGTGTAGGGGGTAGTATTAGTATGTACGGGGTAGTATTAGTGTGTAGGGGGTAGTGTGTACAGGGTAGTATTAGTGTGTAGGGGGTGATGTGTAGGGGGTAGTATTAGTGTGTAGGGGGTAGTATTAGTGTGTAGGGGGTAGTGTTAGTGTGTAGGGGGTAGTATTAGTGTGTAGGGGGTAGTATTAGTGTGTAGGGGGTAGTATTAGTGTGTAGGGGGTAGTGTGTATGGGGTAGTATTAGTGTGTAGGGGGTAGTGTGTACAGGGTAGTATTAGTGTGTAGGGGGTGATGTGTAGGGGGTAGTATTAGTGTGTAGGGGGTAGTATTAGTGTGTACGGGGTAGTATTAGTGTGTAGGGGGTAGTGTGTACAGGGTAGTATTAGTGTGTAGGGGGTAGTATTAGTGTGTACAGGAAATAGTATTAGTGTGTATAGGAATTAGTATTAGTGTGTAGGGGGTAGTGTGTACAGGGTAGTATTAGTGTGTAGGGGGTAGTATTAGTGTGTAGGGGGTAGTATTAGTGTGTAGGGGGTAGTATTAGTGTGTACAGGGTAGTATTAGTGTGTAGGGGGTAGTGTGTACAGGGTAGTATTAGTGTGTAGGGGGTAGTATTAGTGTGTAGGGGGTAGTATTAGTGTGTAGGGGGTAGTATTAGTGTGTAGGTGTAACGGTCCTGACCTGTTTTATGTTGTTTTTGTATGTGTTTAGGTCAGGGCATGTGTTTTGGGTGGGCAGTCTATGTTATCTGTTTCTATGTTGGTTTTGGTTGCCTGGTATGGCTCTTAATTAGAGGCAGGTGTTTTGCGTTCTCCTCTAATTAAGAGTCATATTTAGGTAGGGTGTTCTCACTGTTTGTTTGTGGGTGATTGTCTCCTGTGTCTGTGTCGATGTTACACCATACGGGATTGTTTCGGTTTGTTCGTGCGTTTTTGTAGTAAGTACTTGTTCGTTCGTTCTGCGTGTGTTATGTCAGTTCGTCGTACTAGTCTGTCTATTTTCGTTTTGTTATTTTGTTCGTTTATTCAAGTATAGTTTGTTTCGTTTTGTCTAATAAATAAAACTCATCATGTTTTCACAACCCGCTGCGCCTTGGCTCGATCACTACACCTCCTCTTCTTATGAAGAGAGAGAGGAACGCCGTTACAGTAGGGGGTAGTATAAGTGTGTAGGGGGTGATGTGTAGGGGGTAGTATTAGTGTGTAGGGGGTAGTATTAGTGTGTAGGGGGTAGTATTAGTGTGTACAGGGTAGTATTAGTGTGTAGGGGGTGGTGTGTACAGGGTAGTATTAGTGTGTAGGGGGTGATGTGTAGGGGGTAGTATTAGTGTGTAGGGGGTAGTATTAGTGTGTAGGGGGTAGTATTAGTGTGTACAGGGTAGTATTAGTGTGTAGGGGGTGGTGTGTACGGGGTAGTATTAGTGTGTAGGGGGTAGTATTAGTGTGTACAGGGTAGTATTAGTGTGTAGGGGGTAGTATAAGTGTGTAGGGGGTGGTGTGTACAGGGTAGTATTAGTGTGTAGGGGGTGGTATTAGTGTGTAGGGGGTGGTGTGTACAGGGTAGTATTAGTGTGTAGGGGGTAGTATTAGTGTGTAGGGGGTGGTATTAGTGTGTAGGGGGTAGTATTAGTGTGTAGGGGGTAGTATTAGTGTGTAGGGGGTAGTATTAGTGTGTAGGGGGTAGTATTAGTGTGTAGGGGGTAGTATTAGTGTGTAGGGGGTAGTGTGTAGGGGGTAGTATTAGTGTGTAGGGGGTAGTGTGTATGGGGTAGTATTAGTGTGTAGGGGGTGGTGTGTACAGGGTAGTATTAGTGTGTAGGGGGTAGTGTGTACAGGGTAGTATTAGTGTGTAGGGGGTAGTATTAGTGTGTAGGGGGTAGTGTTAGTGTGTAGGGGTAGTGTGTAGGGGGTGGTGTGTACAGGGTAGTATTAGTGTGTAGGGGGTAGTATTAGTGTGTAGGGGGTAGTACTAGTGTGTAGGGGGTGGTGTGTACAGGGTAGTATTAGTGTGTAGGGGGTAGTATTAGTGTGTAGGGGGTAGTGTTAGTGTGTAGGGGGTAGTGTGTAGGGGGTGGTGTGTACAGGGTAGTATTAGTGTGTAGGGGGTAGTATTAGTGTGTAGGGGGTAGTGTTAGTGTGTAGGGGGTAGTGTGTAGGGGGTGGTGTGTACAGGGTAGTATTAGTGTGTAGGGGGTAGTATTAGTGTGTACAGGGTAGTATTAGTGTGTAGGGGGTAGTATTAGTGTGTAGGGGGTAGTATTAGTGTGTAGGGGGTAGTATTAGTGTGTAGGGTGTAGTATTAGTGTGTAGGGGGTAGTGTTTAGGGGGTAGTGTTTAGGGTTAGCATAAGTGTGTAGGGGTAGAGTGTAGGGGAAGTATAATTGTGTAGGATGTAGTGTGATGGGGATAGTGTGTAGTAGTGTGTATGGGGTAGTATTAGTGTGTAGGGGGTGGTGTGTACAGGGTAGTATTAGTGTGTATGGGGTGGTGTGTACAGGGTAGTATTAGTGTGTAGGCGGTAGTATTAGTGTGTAGGGGGTAGTATTAGTGTGTAGGGGGTAGTGTGTACAGGGTAGTATTAGTGTGTTGGGGGTAGTATTAGTGTGTAGGGGGAAGTGTTAGTGTGTAGGGGGTAGTGTGTAGGGGGTGGTGTGTACAGGGTAGTATTAGTGTGTAGGCGGTAGTATTAGTGTGTAGGGGGTAGTATTAGTGTGTAGGGGGTGGTGTGTACAGGGTAGTATTAGTGTGTAGGCGGTAGTATTAGTGTGTAGGGGGTAGTATTAGTGTGTAGGGGGTAGTGTGTACAGGGTAGTATTAGTGTGTTGGGGGTAGTATTAGTGTGTAGGGGGAAGTGTTAGTGTGTAGGGGGTAGTGTGTAGGGGGTGGTGTGTACAGGGTAGTATTAGTGTGTAGGGGGTAGTATTAGTGTGTACAGGGTAGTATTAGTGTGTACGGGGTAGTATTAGTGTGTAGGGGGTAGTATTAGTGTGTAGGGGGTAGTATTAGTGTGTAGGGGGTAGTATTAGTGTGTAGGGTGTAGTATTAGTGTGTAGGGGGTAGTGTTTAGGGGGTAGTGTTTAGGGGTAGCATAAGTGTGTAGGGGTAGAGTGTAGTGGGTAGTGTGTAGGGGAAGTATAATTGTGTAGGATGTAGTGTGATGGGGATAGTGTGTAGTAGTGTGTAGGGTAGAGTGTAGGGGTAGTGTGTAGTGGTAGTATAAGTATGTAGGGGGTAGTGTGTAGGAATGTGTAGGGTATTGTGTAGGGGGTAGTGTATAGTAGTGTGTAGGGTATTGTGTAGGGGGGTAGTGTGTATTAGTGTGTAGGGGGTAGTGTGTAGGGTAGAGTGTAGGGGTAGTGTGTAGGGGGTGGTATGTAGTGGTTGTATACGTATGTACCGGGTGGTGTGTAGTAGTGTGTAGGGGGTAGTGTGTAGTGGGAGCATTAGGGGGTAGTGTGTAGTAGTGTGTAGGGTAGAGTGTAGTGTGTAGGGGTAGTGTGTAGGGGGTAGTGTGTAGTAGTGTGTAGGGTTAGTGTGTAGGGGGTAGTGTGTATTAGTGTGTAGGGGTAGTGTGTAGGGGGTAGTGTGATGGGGGTAGTGTGATGGGGGTAGTGTGATGGGGGTAGTGTGATGGGGGTAGTGTGTATTAATGTGCAGGGTAGTGTGATGGGGGTAGTGTGATGGGGGTAGTGTGTATTAATGTGCAGGGTAGTGTGTAGGGGGTAGTGTGTAGGGGGTAGTGTGATGGGGGTAGTGTGATGGGGTAGTGTGTAGTGGTGTGTAGGGGGTAGTGTGATGGGGTAGTGTGTATTAATGGTGTAGTGTGATGGGGGTAGTGTGTAGGGTAGAGTGTAGGGGGTGGTGTGTAGGGGAAGTATAATTGTGTAGGGTGGAGTGTGATGGGGGTAGTGTGTATTAATGTGCAGGGCAGTGTGTAGGGGGTAGTGTGTAGTGGTGTGTAGGGGGTAGTGTGATGGGGTAGTGTGTAGTGGTGTGTAGGGGGTAGTGTGATGGGGGTAGTGTGATGGGGGTAGTGTGATGGGGGTAGTGTGATGGGGGTAGTGTGTATTAATGTGCAGGGTAGTGTGTAGGGGGTAGTGTGTATTAATGGTTAAGTGTGATGGGGGTAGTGTGTAGTGGTGTGTAGGGGGTGGTGTGTAGGGGGTAGTGTGTATTAATGGTGTAGTGTGATGATGGTAGTGTGTAGTAGTGTGTAGGGTAGAGTGTGTAGTAGTGTGTAGTAGTGTGTAGGGTAGTGTGTAGGGTAGTGTGTAGGGTGGAGTGTGATGGGGGTAGTGTGCAGTAGTGTGTAGGGTAGAGTGTGTAGTAGTGTGTAGTAGTGTGTAGGGTAGTGTGTAGGGTGGAGTGTGATGGGGGTAGTGTGCAGTAGTGTGTAGGGTAGAGTGTGTAGTAGTGTGTAGTAGTGTGTAGGGTAGTGTGTAGGGTGGAGTGTGATGGGGTAGTGTGTAGTAGTGTGTAGGGTAGAGTGTGTAGTAGTGTGTAGTAGTGTGTAGGGTAGTGTGTAGGGTGGAGTGTGATGGGGGTAGTGTGCAGTAGTGTGTAGGGTAGTGTGTAGGGGGTAGTGTGTAGGGGAAGTCTAATTGTGTAGGGTGTAGTGTGATGGGGGTAGTGTGTAGTAGTGTGTAGGGTAGAGTGTGTAGTAGTGTGTAGTAGTGTGTAGGGTAGTGTGTAGGGTGGAGTGTGATGGGGGTAGTGTGCAGTAGTGTGTAGGGTAGAGTGTGTAGTAGTGTGTAGTAGTGTGTAGGGTAGTGTGTAGGGTGGAGTGTGATGGGGGTAGTGTGCAGTAGTGTGTAGGGTAGAGTGTGTAGTAGTGTGTAGTAGTGTGTAGGGGGTAGTGTGTAGGGGGTAGTGTGTAGGGGAAGTCTAATTGTGTAGGGTGTAGTGTGATGGGGGTAGTGTGTAGTAGTGTGTATTAGTGTGTAGGGGTAGTGTGTAGGGGAAGTATAATTGTGTAGGGTGGAGTGTGATGGGTGTAGTGTGTAGGTGTTGTATGTAGTAGTGTGTAGGGGGTAGTGTGTACTAGTGTGTAGGGGGTAGTGTGTAGGGGGTGGTGTGTAGGGGAAGTATAATTGTGTAGGGTGTAGTGTGATGGGGGTAGTGTGTTGTAGTGTGTAGGGTGGAGTGTGTAGGTGTTGTATGTATTAGTGTGTAGGGGGTAGTGTGTAGGGGGTAGTGTGTAGGGGGTAGTGTGATGGGGGTAGTGTGTATTAATGTGCAGGGTAGTGTGTAGGGGGTAGTGTGTAGTGGTGTGTAGGGGGTAGTGTGATGGGGTAGTGTGTAGTGGTGTGTAGGGGGTAGTGTGATGGGGGTAGTGTGATGGGGGTAGTGTGTAGGGGGTAGTGTGTAGGGGGTAGTGTGTATTAATGTGCAGGGTAGTGTGTAGGGGGTAGTGTGATGGGGGTAGTGTGATGGGGGTAGTGTGATGGGGGTAGTGTGATGGGGGTAGTGTGATGGGGGTAGTGTGATGGGGGTAGTGTGTATTAATGTGCAGGGTAGTGTGATGGGGGTAGTGTGATGGGGGTAGTGTGTAGGGGGTAGTGTGATGGGGGTAGTGTGATGGGGGTAGTGTGTAGGGGGTAGTGTGTAGGGGGTAGTGTGATGGGGGTAGTGTGATGGGGGTAGTGTGTAGGGGGTAGTGTGATGGGGAGAGTGTGATGGGGGTAGTGTGTAGGGGGTAGTGTGATGGGGGTAGTGTGTAGGGGGTAGTGTGTAGGGGGTAGTGTGTAGGGGGTAGTGTGATGGGGGTAGTGTGTAGGGGGTAGTGTGATGGGGGTAGTGTGATGGGGGTAGTGTGTATTAATGTGCAGGGTAGTGTGATGGGGGTAGTGTGTAGGCGTAGTGTGTAGGGGGTAGTGTGATCGGGGTAGTGTGATGGGGGTAGTGTGATGGGGGTAGTGTGATGGGGGTAGTGTGATGGGGGTAGTGTGTATTAATGTGCAGGGTAGTGTGATGGGGGTAGTGTGATGGGGGTAGTGTGTATTAATGTGCAGGGTAGTGTGATGGGGGTAGTGTGATGGGGGTAGTGTGATGGGGGTAGTGTGATGGGGGTAGTGTGTAGGTGTTGTCTGTGTGTCCAGTCTACTCCTAATCCCTCCCAGGGGAATTAGCCTCCAGACCGCGCCTCGTTAAGCCATCTGACGGGAGCGAGCAGTTTGTCCTCCATCTCATTTTGCCTCGCGCTCCTCTCTCTGCGTCACCATCGCAATGAACAGGTCCTCCTTGCGCTCTGGTGAGTACTCCTTGTGCCTTTCCCTTCTCCTCTCCCTCCTCTCCTTTTTTCACTTTAGATAAAGAAGGGAATGGAGACTGTTAGTTTGGGAGTGTTCTGGCTTGTTTAAATCCTTCGGGGCTGGGTGAGGGTTAGTGTTAGTGACAGGACGGGCAAGGGAGAGGGAGGTGAGACTTGGTGAGAGAGTTGCTGATCCAGCCATCTGCCTGCATACAGACACAGACCTGTTACCGTGGTGACCAAGACACCTGTTATGGTGGTGTTAAATTAAAGCTGAAACAACCACCCACTACAGGACTACAGCATACTAGCTACACCTTACTGTACTATACTGGTACTACTATAGTATCATTATTATTATTTAATTATTTCACCTTTATTTAACCAGGGAAGCTAGTTGAGAACAAGTTCTTATTTACATATTCGACCTGGCCAAGATAAAGCAAAGCAGTGTGACACAAACAACAACACAGAGATACACATGGAATAAACGAACATACAGTCAATAACACAATAGAAAAAAAGAAAGTCTATATACAGTGTGTGCAAATGGCGTGAGGAGGTAAGGCAATAAATAGGCCATAGTAGCAAAGTAATTACAATTTAGCAGATTAAACTGGAGTGATAGATGAGCAGATGATGGTGTGTAAGTAGTGATACTGGTGTGCAAAAGAGCAGCAAAGTAAATAAAAACAATATGGGGATGAGGTAGGTAGATTGGTTATTTACAGATGGACAATGTACAGCTGCAGCGATCGGTTAGCTGCCCTTTTTGAAAGGGGCATGCTTATTTAAGATGGTGAGGAAATTACTTTTAAAGAACTACCATGCATCCTCGACTGACGAGATGAGGTCAATATCCTTCCAGGATACCTGGGCCAGGTCGATTAGAAAGGCCTGCTCTCAGAAGTGTTTTAGGGAGCGTTTGACAGTGATGAGGGGTGGTGGTTTGACCGCGGACCCATAGCGGATGCAGGCAATGAGGCAGTGATCGCTGAGATCCTGGTTGAAGACAGCAGAGGTGTATTTAGAGGGCAAGTTAGTCAGGATAATATCTATTAGGGTGCCCATGTTTACAGATTTAGGGTTGTGCCTGGTGGTTTCCTTGATAATTTGCGTGAGATTGAGGGCATCTAGTATAGATTGTAGGACTGCTGGGGTGTTAAGCACATACCAGTTTAGGTCACCTAACAGAATGAACTCTGAAGATAGATGGGGGGGAAATCAATTCACATATGGTGTCCAGGGCACAGCTGGACGGGCGGCAACAGTGAGAGACTTTTTCTGGAGAGATTAATTTTTAAAATTAGAAGCTCGAACTGTTTGGGCATAGACCTGGAAAGTATGACAGAACTTTGCAAGCTATCTCTGCAATAGATTGCAACTCCTCCCCCTTTGGCAGTTCTATCGTGATGGAACATGTTGTAGTTGGGGATGTGTTCATGGAATTTATATGTTTAAATTAATGATTAGAATATTCCACCCTGAAACCAAATAATTGTATGAAATTGATTAGAATCATAAAAGTATTATGAATGATGTGTGTAGTTTTAGTCAGTAAAATTATAATTAATGTGTGTAGTTTTAGTCAGAATTAGGGTAAAACAATATATATGTACAATATATTGTTATAGTATCTTAAACATAGACTGTCTGAGCAAAATACGGTGCTGTCCTGGCTAGGCTGGGAGATTTAGGAGAGGACAGGGAGTACTTCTCACGGTCTCCCTAATCTTGGGGGAGGGCAGGGAGTACTTCTCACGGTCTCCCTAATCTTGGGGGAGGACAGGGAGTACTTCTCACGGTCTCCCTAATCTTGGGAGAGGACAGGGAGTACTTCTCACGGTCCCCCTAATCTTGGGGGAGGACAGGGAGTACTTCTCACGGTCTCCCTTATCTTGGGGTAGGACAGGGAGTACTTCTCACGGTCTCCCTAATCTTGGGGTAGGACAGGGAGTACTTTTCACGGTCTCCCTAATCTTGGGAGAGGACAGGGAGTACTTCTCACGGTCTCCCTAATCTTGGGAGCGGGCAGGGAGTACTTCTCACAGTATCCCTAATCTTGGGAGAGGACAGGGAGTACTTCTCACGGTCTCCCTAATCTTGGGGGAGGACAGGGAGTACTTCTCACGGTCTCTCTAATCTTGAGGGAGGACAGGGAGTACTTCTCACGGTCTCTCTAATCTTGGGGGAGGACAGGGAGTACTTCTCACGGTCTCCCTAATCTTGGGGGAGGACAGGGAGTACTTCTCACGGTCTCCCTAATCTTGAGGGAGGACAGGGAGTACTTCTCACGGTCTCCCTAATCTTGGGGGAGGACAGGGAGTACTTCTCACGGTCTCTCTAATCTTGGGGGACGACAGGGAGTACTTCTCACGGTCTCCCTAATCTTGGGGGAGGACAGGGAGTACTTCTCACGGTCTCTCTAATCTTGGGGGACGACAGGGAGTACTTCTCACGGTCTCCCTAATCTTGGGGGAGGACAGGGAGTACTTCTCACGGTCTCCCTAATCTTGGGAGAGGACAGGGAGTACTTCTCACGGTCTCCCTAATCTTGGGGGAGGACAGGGAGTACTTCTCACGGTCTCCCTAATCTTGGGGGAGGACAGGGAGTACTTCTCACGGTCTCTCTAATCTTGGGGGACGACAGGGAGTACTTCTCACGGTCTCCCTAATCTTGGGGGAGGACAGGGAGTACTTCTCACAGTATCCCTAATCTTGGGGGAGGACAGGGAGTACTTCTCACGGTCTCCCTAATCTTTGTCGGCTGGGTAGTGATACAGTATGTGCGTAGGATACCTGCTGTTTGTGTTTGTGTTTGTGTATGAAGGTATGTGCGTAAGGAGCCAGTATAAAATGGATGGTTCTGTACAACGGACTAGGACGTCCTCGTGAATAAACATTTTGGCTATTGTAGCTGGGACTCTGTCTGTTTCATTCAACTAGAATCTTACAAATTCTGGGTTGCAGACTGAACAGTTTAATTGAAGTTCAGTTTATGAACATTGATACATAATTCTCATGACAGTATGGAAATCGCAGAATTTTTGGTGGCCTTCCTAAGCCAGGATTCAGACACGGCAATGACATCAGAGTTGGCGGAGTGTGCTAAAGCAGTGAGTAAAACTCAGGGAGGAGGCTTCTGATGTTAACATGCATGAAACCAAGGCTTTTTCTATTACAGAAGTCAACAAATGAGAGTGCCTGGGGACACGCGGGGCTTGGGTTAGCCTCCACATCACCCGAGGAACAGAGGAGGAGTAGGATGAGGGTACGGCTAAAGGCTATCAAAACTGGTCGTCTAGTGCGTTGGGGACAGAGAATAAAAGGATCAGATTTCTGGGCGTGGTAGAATAGATTCAGGGCATGTTGATTGGGAGAGCTAGCTAAGTCAAAAACGGGTAAGACAACAACAGATAATCAGCTAAAGACAAAAACAACAGGTAAAATTGCGATGAATGGACAGAGAGGGTCGGTTAACTTCTTCTGGCTGCAAGCCCGAGGCCGCCCACAATATGACAACCGCCACTTCAAGTGCAGGGCGCGAAATTCAAAATATATTTTTTTGAAATATTTAACTTTCACACATTAACAAGTCCAATACAGCAAATGAAAGGTACACATCTTGTGAATCCAGCCAACATGTCCGATTTTTTAAATGTTTTACAGCGAAAACAGCACGTATATTTATGTTAGCTCACCACCAAATACAAAAAAGGACAGACATTTTTCACAGCACAGGTAGCATGCACAAAGCCAACCTAACTAACCAAGAACCAACCAAACTAACCAACAAACAACTTCATCAGATGACAGTCTTATAACATGTTATTCAATAAATCTATATTTTGTTCGAAAAATGTGCATATTTCAGGTATAAATCATAGTTTACATTGCAGCTACAATCAGAAATTGCACGGAAAGCAGACAGAATAATTACAGACACCAACATCAAATACCTAAATACTCATCATAAAACATTTCTGAAAAATACATAGTGTACAGCAAATGAAAGACAGGCATCTTGTGATTCCAGCCAATATTTCCGATTTCTTAAGTGTTTTACAGCGAAAACACAATATAGCGTTATATTAGATTACCGCAATAGCCAGAAACACAAGCCATTCCCCAGTAGCAAAAGTTAGCGATCGTAACAAACCAGCAAAAGATATATAATTTTTGACTAACCTTGATAATCTTCATCAGATGACAGACCTATAGCATCAGGTTTTACATGCACTTATGTTTTGTTCGAAAATGTGCATATTTAGAGCTGAAATCAGTGGTTATACATTGTGCTAACGTAGCATCTTTTTCCCACAACGTCGTGTTAGAATTCTAAAAATAACTTCATTACGACATCCAGCTTAGGTATAGTGAGAGAGTACCCAAAAGCTGGGCGCAAACGACTAGTACAACATGTTCGACAGATATATGAAATAGCATCATAAAATGGGTCCTACTTTTGCTGATCTTTCATCGGAATGTTGTAAAAGGGGTCCTTTGTCGGGAACAATCGTTGTTTGGATTTAGAACGGCCTTTTTCCCTCTCGATTTAGCAAGCACACTAGCCAAGTGGCGCGAATCTCTCCATGTCAACAAACGGCAGAGAACGGAACACTGCAAAACTCCCGAAAAAAATTCAATAATCTGATTAAACTATATTGAAAAAACATACTTTACAATGATATTGTCACATGTATCAAATAAAATCAAAGCCGGAGATATTAGTCGTCCATAACGACAGCTTATCAGAAGGCAAATCCAGGTCCCTTGACGCGCTCTCCAGAAAACAGGAAACTGGTGACACGTCATACAAAGAGCTATTATACGAGCCCAGATCAAGTTACACACTCTATTTCTTCTCTCACTCCTTGTCGACATCTAGTGGAACACGTATGAAGTGCATCTAAACGAATAAATATCAAGGACTTTAATAGGCAGCCCCTAGAAGAGAGCATCGATTTCAGATTTTCCACTTCCTGTCAGGAAGTTTGCAGCAAAAGGAGTTCTGTTTTACTCACAGATATAATTCAAACGGTTTTAGAAACTAGAGAGTGTTTTCTATCCAATAGCAATAATAATATGCATATTGTGCGAGCAAGAATTGAGTACGAGGCCGTTTGAAATGGGCACCTTTTATCCGGCTACTCAATACTGCCCCTGCAGCCCAAACAGGTTAACTACACACAGGGCCTGAGTTCTGGGCCGACAGATAAACTAAGGTAAACAAAGTGGAGTACAGTGATAAATGAACAGTCCAGCAGGCATCAGCTATGTAGCCAAGTGATCATAGGGTCCAGTGTACAGCAATAGATGAAACAGGGAAGCAGCTAGGCAGTCATTACTACGCTAGCACATGGGAGAAACACGTTTAAAGTTAGCAGTCCGGGGTAAGTAGAAGCGTCTGCTCCGTCGTCTGGCAAAGGCCGGCTGAAGGCACAGCTGATGGAATTACGTCTGCGGACCAGTCGTGGTGGTACGGCAGGGGGCTGTGTCGACGAAGGGACCGGGCCAGATGGCGAAAGAGGTATTGTAGTTGTGGTAATTTCGTTTTCTAGCCGGGAGATGCGCCTGGCTCAGGGCTAGCTTCGAGGCTGGGTCAGTCAGTGGCAGCTAGCTAGCTGTGATGATCAATGGTCCAGGGTTTGCGGCAGGAATCTGGCGTTGTCGTGGAGAAAAACAGTCCGAGGCTGGCAGGCGCTATCCAGACTAAAAAACAACTGGTGCCTGAGCAGAGGTTAAAGGCAGTGGCTAACAATGACTAAATAGCCTGTAACTTAGCTTATTAGCTGGCTACCTTCTGATGAAAGTTTTGGCTATAGGGTCTAAAAAAATTGCGGATCCGTGTCACATTGAGTGTGGCGGGTTACCGGAGGTATATTTAATTTAAAAATTGAAAAGAAGATTGAAAAATGAATTGGAATACATACAAAAAAGACGAAAAATACAAAAAGGAAACGAGAGGACAACAAACCACATTTGCACTGCTACGCCATCTTGGATCAGAACATTACTAAATGTCTGGAAACATCCAGACCCTACAGGGACACAGAGTTAGCTGCAGAACTATTTCATACTAGCTACACCTTACAGTACTATACTGGTAATATATGTCAAATCCACAGATGGCTCCCTGCATTATACTTAACACAACATTGCTCTTCACATTAACAGAAATCCTATACAGCCTTTTTTACAAATTTGAACGCTGGAACGTGAGATGTAATCTACTCCTCCATTAGGATGATAGGTGTAATCTACTCCTTCATTAGGATGATAGATGTAATCTACTCCTCCATTAGGATGATAGATGTAATCTACTCCTCCATTAGGATGATAGATGATAGATGTAATCTACTCCTCCATTAGGATGATAGATGTAATCTACTCCTCCATTAGGATGATAGATGTAATCTACTCCTCCATTAGGATGATAGATGTAATCTACTCCTCCATTAGGATGATAGATGATAGATGTAATCTACTCCTCCATTAGGATGACAGATGTAATCTACACCTCCATTAGGATGATAGATGATAGATGTAATCTACTCCTGCATTAGGATAATAGATTTAATCTACACCTCCATTAGGAGGATAGATGATAGATGTAATCTACTCCTCCATTAGGATGATAGATGTAATCTACTCCTCCATGAGGATGATAGATGATAGATGTAATCTACTCCTCCATTAGGATGATAGATGTAATCTACTCCTCCATTAGGATGATAGATGTAATCTACTACTCCTCCATTAGGATGTTATATGATAGATGTAATCTACACCTCCATTAGGATGATAGATGTAATCTACACCTCCATTAGGATGATAGATGTAATCTACACCTCCATTAGGATGATAGATGATAGATGTAATCTACTCCTGCATTAGGAGGATAGATGATAGATGTAATCTACTCCTCCATTAGGATGATAGATGTAATCTACACCTCCATTAGGAGGATAGATGATAGATGTAATCTACTCCTCCATTAGGATGATATATGTAATCTACTCCTCCATTAGGATGATAGATGTAATCTACTCCTCCATTAGGATGATAGATGTAATCTACTCCTCCATTAGGATGATAGATGATAGATGTAATCTACTCCTCCATTAGGATGATAGATGTAATCTACTCCTCCATTAGGATGATAGATGTAATCTACACCTCCATTAGGATGATAGATGTAATCTACTCCTCCATTAGGATGATAGATGATAGATGTAATCTACACCTCCATTAGGATGATAGATGTAATCTACACCTCCATTAGGATGATAGATGTAATCTACACCTCCATTAGGATGATAGATGTAATCTACTCCTCCATTAGGATGATAGATGTAATCTACTCCTCCATTAGGATGATAG